>NC_057808.1:477486674-477698288 GCF_018294505.1 Triticum aestivum
ATGCTACATACTTATCAGTCAATCTTCCTCTCCTAACCACCTTAGGAAGCTATCAGTTTCCAACACACGTTCATTCTTTCTCTCCATGTTTCGATCTCCAAGTCTCTCAACTACACAACCCCTTTTTCCACTCTGTTACCAAATGTATTTACCTCACACACCCGCCATTGCACCCCATGCCGAGCTCTCTCTCTCTCTCTCCCCCCTCTCCCTCTCACCCTCTCGCGCTAAATACATGCATTGCCTATCTAGCCCCCCAACCTCTCGTGCGCACGCACGCATGTTGTATATCTAGGTCACTCCCTCGAGACTGTCTCACTCTTTCTTCCGCACGGCGGGCCACACTCGCTCAATCTCGCTCTCTTTATCTGAGTCTCGTTTAACCTCTTTTTCTTTCACACACAAATGATATATCTCCCTGTTCGGGCCTCGATCGACACACTGTATACTCTCTCACGCAGATTGTTTATCTAGGCCAGTCCATCCAAGCCGCCGCCACTCTTTCGACCTCATGGTGGGCCATGCTCACTCAATCTCTCTCTCTCTCTCTCCGTATGTCTCGATTGACCTCGCTCTTTCTCGGACAAAAATGATATATCACCATGTTTGAGCCCAATTCGACCTATTCACATTGTATACTATCTCACGCACATCGTCTATCTAGGTCACTCTCGCCAACCCGTCTCAGTCTTTCGATCGCACGGCGACCCTATGTGATCGGTTTACCTTGCTTCCTCCCTTGCACAAAATATATCTACACGTCTGTGACTGGATCATCTCTCAAGCTCTATCTTATAGCCCTCACCCTTGCCAAAAAGCTCAATCGGACAATATCTCTCCAGAGCATATATATTTGTTCAATGAATGTCGGACCACACTCACTTTGTCTCTCTATCTATATGTCTCTCGATTGACCTCGCTTTCTCACACCGTATCTTCCACGCGTTGAAGCTACTACCTCTCCATCCCTCGCAAAGCCGGAGCTATTTACATTGCGAGGGGCACTCCAACCTTGGATTAATTTGTGTAGGCATTTATTTCGATCGGTTTAGATTATATTTTCGTAGCATTCGGCCCACAACTACTCCAAACACCGTTGCAACCCATGCAACTCCCCTAGTTGATTTCCCTCTGGCTCGGTCATCGCTCTCTCGCACATCCTTTCTCGCCTTCAACGTCGCACCATGGTATTATTGAAAAAACTATGTTGTTCTCTTTAATTATTATAAATAAGCTACAAAACTACACACCGATAGTCCACTTGGAATGGAACAAATTTCGACCCACAAATTAAAGTGCTACAAACTACACACCGAGGGGCCCACATGTCATGAAAAAATTTGGACCCATATACAAATTAAAAAATAAAGGACGAGGATCGAACATGCGACCGGGCCTTCAAGCCGCACGTCAATAGGCAACATACGTAGAATAGCAATGTTTGTTGTACCCCCTTTGTTCACATAATGTTTTTATATTACCACAGCCTAATTAATGGATAACATGTAATATTATTTTTAGTACTATTCGCCTTCATTTACTGGTGGGTTCCATGTGTGCTATCTCTCTCTCCTCCCCTTCTGCGTTTAGACGCACGGGCAAACAGGAAGAACTCGTGGGCGATGTTGCCGTTGACCATATCTGGACGCGTTCACAAGTCACGGCACCAGTTTCACGTACTAGCAACACTAGTCAGTGTATACGTGCAATGCACGTTAATTTGGAAGTATATTAAGTGCATGCGGATATTAACTACTAGGATATTATTTGCGTGTTGTCATGTGATTAGCACTATTTTGGCATGAAATTAACTGCACGCTAAACGTGTTGAGCGCTCGACATTGAAGCAGTCTAGGTCGTTGGAAGACAAGGAATACATGTGGCTTGATGACGTTTTATATTTAATTTGATACGGCTCTAGCAGAACATTCAATCGATCAAACCATACATTTCGTTCAGTCTGACTCCGACTTTAAATTATACGACGATCGATATAAAATAAACGGAAATGATAAACGTTCGTATTTTAAGCATGGCAATCCGAACGTTTTTCATGGCAAATTTAGATTACGCGGCGGCGGCGGGGGCGTCTCGCGGTGGGAAGCGGCTCCTCTGCCGTGCTCTATGTGTCGTCGGGCCACTGACCGACGGCGACGGCGGCGCCTTGCGCCATTGTTGGCGTACTCCTGGACGTTGGCCTAGCTTCAAGGAAGGCCAAAATGTTCTGGACTTCGGAGCAAGTCAACTGGCGGGAGGAGGCGACTGGCGTTGGTGCAAGGAAGCGGTCGACGGCGGCCATCCATGCCGCTGAGGGGGGCACTGGCACCCGCGCGGGGACAGGCGCTGTCAACGGCACGGCGGAGACATTCATGTGCACGGGCACCGGCACGGACGCGCATGTCAGTGCACGCGCAGGCGCATGCACTGGCAGGTGCACGGGCACCAGCACGGGCGTGCGCGTCAGTGCACGCGCAGGCGCATGCGCTGGCAGGTGCACGGGCGTGTGAAAGTCGGCGGGGACCTCGTGGAACCCCGTGGGATCAAGCTCGGCGACAATGTGCGGCTCCCAGCCAATCAATGCCACAGGGATGGGCACTGGCGCAGTCGGGGCGACGGGAGCCGGAACGGGAGCGGGGACAGGCGCGGCGTCTTCCCGCAAGGCCAGTTCAAGCTCGTCCCAAAGCGCCTTATGTTCTTGAGACTCCGGCTGGGTGTCTTCCTCAGGAAACTGGAACACTAAGGGCAGACCATCGTGATGCGGCATGGCGTACGTTTAGGTCAGGCTAGTTGGAGGTAGACGACAGGAGTCGGAGAGGAAGAGAGAGGATTGTAGCGATACCGGGTACTGCGGGGTTGATTTTAAACTGCGGCGCCGGCGACATTAAAAGTGGGAGCAGTTGGGACGATGGTGGACGGCGGAGCCTTGTCAAAGGGCTCGCCTCCCGGTGAGCCTGCACAGTGGTCTGCTCACACGCCTCCCTGACAGCCGGCGCAGCGGTCTGCTCGCACGCCTCCCGTCGACTCACACGCTTGCTCGGACGGCACCTGCTGATGAGAAGCGGGGACTCGTGGCGGCACGTAAATGCCCACGGTTTCAATAGTGAAAGCGTTCGCCTTAACGTGAAAGGTCTTTGTTCCAAAATACCTTAGCTCTTCATTTGTGCAACTTGTCATAAGCAGCTTGTCTCAAATTGAAGAAAAAACTTACGAAGTAACATTTGTGCAATATCACGTGACCATGCTTAGTTTCAAGAATTTATGCTCACCTTTGGATTTTCTGAAATTTAAGATCCAGGATTCGAAACAATATCATAACCTGCATCATGCAATAATTTTTCAAGCCATGCATCTGTCCTGTTGTATTTCTTAAGAAAGGATTTGGTCAAACATTTTGCTTAGTTAGACTTCAGACAAGTTATATGCAGAGTAAAAGGATAATCCCTCTGTACCAGTGCATTGCCTGATATATTAACTCAAGTACTAGGCACGAACAAACGGGCTCAATTCTGTGCTTATCCTGGTGTAGTAGTAGTAGTACTAGGCAATGCAGTTGACGGGTGACCTCGACGAGCGGCGACCGAGGGAATTGAACCGTGCTCAGCACGGTAGGTAACGTTGTCTAGTTACTAAAGCATCCCTCCGTTGTTCATCGGTAGTCATTATGGACCGGGGACATGAGGGAAATTTCCTAGGGCTGGAATTTGGCCGCCAGATATTTCTACTTGAAACGCTGAGGCTCGACTGGTTGGGGTTGCCTAATGTGCGTACCACGCACGCTACCGAAGGACACGAGCCTGATTTATTTTAATTTATTTTTATTTTTCTAGGATCAACACGAGCGAAGGTCTGGCTGGTACGTCGTTGGGTCCTACCATTCGAGAATACGAAAGGAACACTTTAAATTGCCAAACAAATCTATGTGTATTACAATACCCGTATTTTCCTTGCAAATACTAATCTCAATGTGGTAATTGATTTATGACGTGTTGTTGAATTAGAGTGAGTTTGTGATATAGTGATCTCAACGTGGATTTCACATTTCCTGGTATCCCTAGTAAGTTTTCCAATGCAAATTCAAATTTAAAAGATGAACAACATGGAGGTGAGAAAACTTTGTATGTATCAAGAATATGACCACACACACACACAGAGACACACACGCACGAACACAACAACAATCCAATAAGTATAGTGCATCTATTTTTCCAAACCATGCATGTATGCCACAAATTCAAAAATACTCCTTCCATTCCTAACTATTAGTCTTTTAGAGAGTTCAACAAGTGACTACATACAGAGCAAAATGAGTGAATCTAGACTCTAAAATATGTTTATATACATCCGTATGTGCCAGTCCATTTGAAGCCTCTAAAAAGACTAATATTTAGGAACGAATGAAGTAAAACGTAAGACATCCATGGTCCTCAGTTCAATGTTTAAAATGAACATGAAACTGAAACATGAATATTAAGTCTAGTACTACAGTACATGCAAATGTTGTGTTTAGGCGGAGCTATGATTGTCGGGGGTCAACCCCTCGACCTTAGATAAAATTGTGGAGCTCTGTTTAGGGTTGTTTAGATTATATTTGTCCCCACCCTCCCAACCACCGATTGGTTGTGCACCCCCCACCCCTCCTCCCGGGAGAATATCATGTGCCCCCATACCTTAGATGCTATATGCCGATACGAGTTGCTTGGAGCTTGTAGATCTGAGATATAGCAGCTCACATGATGTGTCTTAATATTTTTGCAGGAAACCTTGATGAGTTTGAGAATTGCACACAATTTGTACAAAAACTACTTAGATGCCCTTTGATCCCATATCCAACGACCTCGAAGCTCGTATCACCGTAGCATCTAAGATGAAGGAGGACATCATATTCTCCTGTATGTAAGAATATCATGTGCTACCACACCTTAGATGCTTTGGTGATACAAGCTCTTCGGAGGCGTTGGATTTGTGACCCAACACCTCCTCGGTGGTTCGAATGGTTTTTTGCAGAAAAGCCCCAAAAGAGTTCGGCCACTGCTTACAAGCACAAAGACTGCTCAGATGCCATTGGATCTCAGATCAAACGACCTCCAAGCTCGTATCACCGTAGCATCGAAGCTGCGATAGCACCTTATGTTTTCTCGCACGGTAGATTCTATGGTGATACGAGTTCACTGAGATCTAACGGCCCATAGTAGGAGGTTTGAATGTTTTTGCAATATACGGCTGATAGAGTTTGGGAAATGCGCAGAAAGTACAAGTACTACGCATGTGCCATCTGATCACTGATCATACGACCTAGATGCTCATATCACCGTAGCGGGTAATTAAGCTACGGGGAGCACCTAATATGAGCACCGGGGAGCCGTTGGATCGAAGATGCAGCGGCACACACGAGGCCTGAATGTTTTATTTGCAAAAAAACCTTTGGAGAGTTTGGAAATTGCGCATAATTACAAAGACTACTCCCAAGCCATTGGATCTCACTTCCAACGGTGTAAAAACTCGTATCACCATAGTATCTAAGCTGCGGGGTGGATGTGATATTCTATGCCGCTGTCATTTTTGTTCGTAAACTTGCAAAATACGTGTAACTCGTGCCGTTACTTGTCTAACCGCGCAAAGTGTTTGTTCAAAAAAACCATCCTACACTGAAATATCGGAACAACACACGGGGGTCCCACTTGTCATTAATCAAATTTGGACCTAAAACTAACAAATCTGAAAGACGAGATTCGAACTGGCAACCTGGACTACAAAGCGTAAGTCGATAGCCTGAAAAAATGAACGGTTGTTGGCTTTGTCCCATAACTTGATTTTATACAGTACTTGCGTTGAGTAGAGTAGAGGGAGTGCCTCGTCAACACGTGCATGACCGTTGTCTCACTTACTGGTGGGTCCCAGGTCTGCGATCTCAATCTCTCTTCTCTCCATCGTCTAACCTTTGCACGGGCACACACGAAGAGCGGCGCTAGCTTGCCGTGGTGTTATTACAACTAAAAAAAGCTTGGAAAATAGAAGAATCGCCTAGAACAAGAGACGTTGTGGCTGGTCGAGACGGAGCTAACCACATCTATCCTCCGTGCCACGTTTGCATGATGAAGCTGTGTGGCTAGTGGGGTGTTTTCGACCGACTGGCTGGGTCCCGAGGTCGAACCATAGGTACTACGTCTGATACAGTATATTTTTACACGCACATTTTTCCTCCGTGCCGAGACGTGGCACACCCTACCGCGCGGTTTCGGGGTCCTCCCGGGTGGTGCACGCATATATTCTTCCTGACGTGGGACGCCCTACCGCGCGTTTTCTGGGTCCTCCTCGGTCGTAGCGCCGAAGCAAGTAAATGAGTCGTCAAATCACGAAAGACCACCTTTCCCGCCGAGTACATCAGTGAAGCACGGTGGCTAGCTAGTTGGGCTAGTTCGACCGATTAGCTAGGCCGCCGCCACATTTGTTTTTTCACCCCTTTTTTATCTACTTGCCGGCAGGTAAATTTAAATATCCACCGCGGCGTTGCTCTGGTGTTTGGGTGCGGCAGGATTTTTAATTTTTTGATTGACGGGAGCAGGCGCGGCAGGATTTTTAATTTTTTGATTGACGGGAGCAGGCGCGGCAGCAATTAGTCACGATGACTCCGCCTGTAAAAACCCACTGCTCCCTGATGTGAGAAGTCGTCGACTGGTGTTTTACCGTGGTGAAAACCAAAAGATTCCCCGCTCCTCGGCTGGCTCCCTCCGCCTTCCCGTAGATTGCATTGCCTTTCAGCCATTTCGCCCCCTTTGCTTCCTCTCCCCATTGCTTCTACCTGGTGCCATGGCGGCGCAGCAGATCACGGAGTCCGAGGTGAGGCGCCTGACATAGGAGCTCCATGCCAAGGATGCGGAGCTCAGGGCCAAGGACGTGGAGCTCCGTGAGCTCAAGGAGGAGAGGAGTGCCATGCTCCTCCGTTATGTGCGGGAGTTCACGGAGCTTCAAAAGCGGCAGGCGTCCACCACAAAGATGCTCGAGGCGTCGGCGGCGTTGCTGCAGAAAGCGGGAGATACTATAGGCCGTCAGGGGAGCCGGCTGGAGCGCGAGCGGGCCGATCGTGACGAGGTCCAGGATCGCCTCAGCCACTTGGTGAACCAAGTTGCCACACACGTGTTGCGGCTGCGCGATGCCTACTGTCGTGCCAGCACGACGATGCCGGCCATCGAGCTAAACTCGTTCGACCACCTGGTCAACTTCAATGAGCTGCGGCTTCCTGACCTGGTCTCCTTCTTCACCTATATCTCTGAGGAGCTGAGCCGTCTCCGTGCAATGGTGGGGCTGAGCTAGACAAGGAGGGGTTGCAGGCTACCGTTGCCGTTGCCGAGCGAATCCTTTCAGGGCTCCGTCACTGGAATCCATTCGTGCCATTGGACGCTGTCTTTGACGATCTGGCTCTCGTCGATCGGGAGCAGGCTCTGCGGGCGGTTGCACCCTGCATCACCAACGCCGTGCGCCTCGAGAAGCAGAGGGACTTCGGTGGTGTTTAGGCGCCCTCTGCATGGGCATGTCCATGTCTTTGCGCAACATGACCATTGGATCAAACTCAAACGGTGCAGATCAGTCACTGTAGCACAAAGTGTGTGGGTGTGTTTGGTTGCATTCCCATCTCAATATAGTTGTTTCCTCTTCGTGTATTTTTGTCAACCTACTAGTGTGGACTCATGCACCCTTCATGCACTCTTCCAAACACAATAAAGTGGGTCGAGAAGGGAAATTTTGCTCCCATCCCGTGCACCCTTCATACACCCTGCCTAACACTATTCGTGCTTCATATGGTTGATGTTTCGTGGAGTACTGTAGCACCGTACTCTCCGTGCGCTGTGGACCTAGTTATGTTAACATTGATCTCACCGTTCATTCTCGACCGGACAGTCGAAAAAGCGGTACTATGTTACATATAGGAGTAGTTGACATGCGCACAACATCATTTGTTATCGTCATATCTTACTACACTAGCAACAAGATTGTGTAGTACTGACGTATGAACCACTGCACATGCCTAGTAGTAGGAGCACTGTGTATGTTCAAGTGGCTGCCGTGTTTCGCACTCCTCCGTCGTAAGAGTGGAAACGCTTGCTGTAATCATTTTTTTCTTCAGAAAAACAGTGGACACGCTCTACCGTGCGGATCCTCCTCCAGCCATGCACTAAATTACTCACTTTCGCCGACGTGTGGGACAGCCAGCACCTGGGTCCACCAGCCATGCACTAAATTACTCCGTAGTAGAGTGACGGTAGACTACCCCGATCGAACCGCCGCAGTAATGCCCAATGAGCCGTCAAATCACAAAACCCCCTCCTTTCCAGCAGTAAGTTGGACGGACGAAGCAACCATCATTTCACTCTTCTCTCTCAGCTTCCTCTCTTGAAGAAAACCCCCACTCGCTTCGCTTCTCCCTCATCTCGTTCCTCCTTTCACTCTTCTCTCTCAGCTTCCTCTCTTGGATGGACGCCGGAGCACCGGCCGACGTGATGTCTATGGCTCTGGCCAAAACCGTCGAGGCTCATGGTACGAAGAAGCGCAAGCACCCCGCCGAGACTACCGCAGACAAGCTCAAAGCCATCGCCCTGTCCAAGCCCCCCTCTCCGGGATCCCTCATTAAGCAAGTCCAGGTAATGTCTCTTGTTGACGATCTTTTTCTCGATCTTGATCGTGTTTTTTCATCTAACACGCAGTACTAGTACTGGTAGTACAACTTTCTGGGTGATCTTGCATGTGATTTTAGTGTGCCAAATGACGGTTCTAAATTCCTCTTTTGACCAAAACATGCGAGAGGTTGACACTGATTTCTTATAGATTACTTTCAACTACTCCCTCTGTCCCAAATTTCTTGTCTTAGATTTGTCTAGATACGGATGTATCTAATACTAAAATGTGACTTGATACATCCGTATCTAGACAAATCTAAGACAAGAATTTTGGGACGGAGGGAGTACTTTATGAACATCAATGCTACCTTTTAAGAGGGTATATTTGCCTCAGTAACTTGTGTTATGGATATTGCATGTAATCCCTCTGCTCTCATGCCTTTGAAGACATGTTCTAGTGTCTTTGTTCACTCATTTCTGTGCGTATATGTAGTCATATATGGAGTATAATATCGAAAATCATCTTATATTTCTGAACGGAGGTAGTAATAAAATATGGTTTCTGTTTGAATTAGAACCAGGTCCGCGGTGGAGATGAAGTTCTCAAAGTCATGCCGTGTGAACTGGAAGACCTGATGATGAGTTCTACTGCTGAACTATCCAGCTGCTGTGTCCTTGTCGCCACGTGTCCTGAACTAGTGTTTTCCTGTAGCATTGTTGTCAGGCGTGTTCTCGAGGCTGTACTTGACCACAACAATTTCCTGGTTGTGCCTTCGATTACGAAGGGTGTGGTTCTTGTAAAGCTTCCCAACAAATCTGATGCGGCCTGTCTTCATCATCATGTTTATGAGTGGAAAGACCACTCTGTTAGGTTCTCCAAGGTTGACAAGATGGTGATGGTGCATGTAGACATCTCACACGAAGTCCATGGCCTAGTCAGTTATGCGGGGTTCATCCCGTAGGTCGGTGGCAAGAAATAGTCTGCAGAGTTTAGTTAGTGCAACTTTGCTTGTCTGTAGTAAGTACTATTGTTCAGTACTTGATTTGTGTTTGTGAACCCTGTATTGTTTATTAGTACTGCCGCTTTTGGTGTGTCAGTCCTGAGAACGGTCTATGTTAATGTCTGTCCACTCAATTCAGTCTGTATATTTTGAAGTATCCAGATCATATTTTTTGTGAGGACGGTTTATCAATTATGGTTACACTCCAATATCTGTATGCATTGCAGGGTTTATCGCACCCACCAGGATTTCCAGTCCCATGGATGTTCGGTCCATACGATTTGTCACGACCTTTGGACTGTCCTGCTTGTGGGAGTAGGCGGGGCCCCTGCATGCCACGCGTAGTTGGACGATCAATCTTCTGTTTAGTACTTCAACATAGTGATTTCCTGGTAAGGATTCACTCGTGTCACATCAAGTAAATCTTATTGATTTACTGTCTAAATCTTATTGATTTAATGTCATGTTTTCTTTCTTTTCCTGCAATTTTACGATGCAGGTTTTGCCATGTGACATTCATCACAGAATAAACCGTTTGGTTTGCTCTACGATGGCTATTTTTGCAGGTTTCACTTCTTATGTCGTGTCAGTAACGAAGGCACTGTCCATCACTTATATTACTGGAAAAATTGGATCAGTCTGTTGTCTGAGTACAAGCTGAATCCCTATGATGAACTGCAGTTTGGTTTAACAAAAACGCCACAATTAGTCCTTCTCGCGTTTAAAAGAAATGAAGAAAAAAACTGGATCACGGTCACGGATCCTAGTCAAGTTAGAAAGCTGATCATAGCAGACCAGACACGATCGCCGCTGTCTCGCCACAGATCGAGCACCGGCAGTTGCTCTAGCACTGACAGCGGCAGCAGCTCAGTCTGATCCAGCTGAGGATTGGGCACCGACCGCGTCAGCGGATCAGTCTGATCTACCGGAGGATCGGGCATCGACACCGGCACCTGCTCCGACACCGGCACCAGCTCTACAAGGAGCACCATCTCCGGCAGCAGCAGCGGCTTCGGCACCTGCACCAACACTTGCACTTGCATCTGCTCCGGCCCGTGCAGTTGCACCGGCAACAGACTGGGCTGCAGTTCGCACTTCATATACCAAAGTCCTTACAAAAACCGACATGTCCACCTTCTTGGTAAGCATTGGCCGCCCAAGTGCTTCGTTCTTTTTTCTTTCCATGTTGTTTCACATGATTCACTGTGTTGATCTAACTGTTTGGGTATGTCTTCTTGTTTGCAAACAGAGAATTCCTAGAGCAACGAGGGAGTCGTTCAACAATCCGGGCGACCGCGGCCAAGTTTCTCTTACCATGCGCAGCCTTGGTGTGAATGAACCTGCTCAATATACCGTAAGTACAAAGGATGGTCGCATGATGATTGATGCTAAAGGATGGTCAAGGTTCAAATCTAAATCATATCTTGCGGTAGGGGATGATGTCAAAATCGAACTTTCTCGGCAAGGAGAGCTGGTCCAAATCAACTTTGAAATTCTTCAGTAGCAGCACGCAACTGCCGAACTGATCTATCCTCCGAGAGATTTTGATGTAATAATCTGGCATGGTGAAACAAGTGTCCTGTGTGTATAAGTAGTACGACAGTATTATTTATCACATGGTATATCGTTGATAGAATTGCAACTCTGATTGCTGGTTAGGAACTGTCGTTCGATTTCATTCCAACAGCTGCCGTGCTTTATTCAATTTTGTGTATTCGCCTTGCGACAGCATCTAAAACCAGCGCCGTACCGATCGCTTGCAATATGAAAAGCGCTGAGGTAGAACACATGGGCCCCCAAACATGCAGGGTCGGCCTGCGGCCCAAAGTCCAGAACCGTGAGCCTATCTGAGTATTATATTCTCAGCTGAACCCCCATAAAAAAAGCTGAACCCCCATAATGCCCGTGCGTTGCAGAGGGAGTATATTTCTCGGCAAGGTGAGCCTGTGATATAAAAGATTTGTATATTTCTTTACAGAGGGAGTATCTCTCTGTCAAAAAATATATTTATGTGTAACTAGTTACTCCTGTCTTTCTACTTCCTTTCGCTGATATGTGGGGCAACCGGCAACGGGGTCCACGTGCCATATGCACAAATTAGAGTGCACAACTTCACGGTAGACACACCCCGGTCGTAGCGCCGCAGTAATGCCCAATGAGCCGTCAAATCACAACCCCCCTTTCCAGCTTTAGCAGTAAGCTGGACGGACGAAGCGGCAATATTTCACTGGGCCTGAATCCCCTTCTCCCTCGTCTGCTTGTTCAGAGAAAACCCCCTCTCGGCGATTGCATAGGGTTTTCTCATGGAGAACCAGGTACGAATTCTTCATCCATCCCCGATAAATCCAAGTCCCTTGGTCGCAGGTAATCCTAGGATGGCAGCCGCCGCCGTTGATGCATTTTTCTTCCTACTGAATCTAGTGTGTTTCATTTGCAGTGCCCAAAGTGCGAGTACCCTACAGGTTTCTGCGCCCTCGGCGAGACGCCACACTTGTTCCTTCTCATCCTAACACAGCATTTTGAAACGCGCACAGTATGTTCCTAGAATCCTCTTTTCTATCCGGGAGGGTGGGGTTTTTTTGAACATGCTGTGTTCTCATATTATTTTTCCTGCAGTGTATTATTTGCTCTGCCAGAACACATGTACTCAAGATGCTCGGCCTTGCCATAACTGAATACACTAGTTTAATGGTCACAGTGAAGACAAGCCATGGATATAAGTTCCGAGTTGGGTTCATGAACCAAGAAGATCGCTGCTTTTTTTATGGCCGAACTTGGATAAACTTTCTCAAGTGTTACGGACTGAAAGTTGGCGCACGAATGTTGATGGAAATAGCAGAACCTGGTCTCATCTTCACTGCGATCTTCCACCCCGACGTCGTTCCAATTGTTCATCCATGTTAGTTTTGTATCTGGTTCTTGCTTGTTGCCTCGATTACTTCTTAATCCACCTATTCTGTCTAACTAATCACAATTTAACTTTAGAAGTAGCAACGAATCTCTCACGAAGATGCTACTTCTAACTAATATTTTCTTATAATTGGTGGCACGTGTAGGTTTTTTCAGAGTTAAGCAGTCTGCTCGTTTGTTACTCTGTAATAACTCGGCTGTTACTAATGGCACTGAAGTTGACTGGATCGACATCCACAAGTTCCTACACTTTATTGATCGTCTTGAGGTCCTTGTGGGGCGTTTCAATGGTGGAAGGCCACGTGGGATATGTGTGCCACTGCTGCACTCGTTGAACAGGTCCAACTGTGTCGAGAAACTTATGGTACGAGCTGTTTTCTGTTATATATGTTGTTCATAAACTATTGCTTATACACAGTTTTACAGCTGTGATCTTCTTGAAACAGGAACTGCCGAGTTCTATTGTTCCTATACAGATGCCTGACCATGGTCGGGTCAGACTTGCGCTTGGTCACAACATGATGTTTATGTCGACCTACTCAATTCCCCTTGGAGGTGAAAAGATACTTATTCATGGGTGGTCTCAAATAATGAAGGCCCGTCCATCTTGGAGAATAGGACAGAAGATTATGTTCATGCTTTTCCATGGCTCTAAAGCGAATATCCTGTTTATTGACCACGTTGCGAGATGAAGCCGCTTTCAGAAGGTTGTGGATGCGCGGGGTGGCGCCTGGGCCTTGTCCTGGGGCTTGGCGGCCTCACCCTTGGTTAACTGTAGGCAAAGTAGCACTGTTCGAGGCGTGCTTTGTACGGTTGAACCTGTATAAGTACTCATACTGCTTTCAGCTTTGGTTGTTAAGTGCCCCTGCTGGTTTCAGTTAAGGTTGTTAAGTACTCCTGCTGCTTTTACAGTCTGTCGTGTTTCTTCAGTCCTGTCTTCCTCCAGCCGCCAAAACCAAACCAGCGCCGGCGGGGCCGCCTGCTTCCGCCTCCCACGGCTGGCTGCGCCTCAGCGCACGCATCGCCGCCCCACCGTCTCCTAAATCGTTAACGCCGACGTCCTCCGCGCGCTTTGGTGCGCTCGCCGCGGCGCCGCCCTCTCGCGTTGTCAACATGGTCAACAAACAACAGGAATCGGCAGAAGTACGTGGAGAGGATGACAGTAGGGGCCCACCACGTCAGCGTATGGAAAAATAAAATGCTTCCTCCTAGTGTTTTCCTGACATCTGGGACCCACGACATTGTGAGCGTATATAGTCAATAGACAAGAGAACAGCACAAGATCGGCTGACACCTGGGACGTAGCTACTCGAGCAGTATTTTTTTGTTTGGTATTGTTGAGACGGAGCAGGGTTTGAACTGGGCTGTGGCCCGTCTAGCCCAGGCTTATATTTTATGTTCACCATGTGACCAGCCCAGCTATTTTTTCTTTGTGAAAATGAGCCCAGTTTATTTTTTCTGAAGAATACCCAATCCAGGCCTACTTATTTTTCTACGCCCTGATGGGCTGCAACTCTTTCAAGACGCCTGCAAATCTTGAAAGTAATATGAAATGGGTTGTAAATATAAAAACAGATGACAAATTGGCAATTACTTTATAATTTCTGAATTTTTTCACATTTTCAGATTCCTATTTCACTGGGCATTAACCTAATTTAAATATATCTTCAAAGTACTTTAAATCTGGCTCGACATTTCGGTATTAAAAATAGTTTGGAACCCACAGAAATATGCGAAATTGGCCCTGGCCAACCAAAAAAACGACTGCAATAAATTGCATAAGAAGTTGCCATGAGCTATATATAAATTATTAAAAAAAGAGGGAGTGGTCTGACTTGTGGGCCTGTTTAGTTGACGCGTATGCAAGATTTTTTTAGTTATTATATACGTCAACAAACGATTCTAGCAGACGTAACCGTTGGATGTCAATCCAACGGCCGTCGTGTTTCTTCAATCTCTGATCTTCTTGCTCCAGCCGCCAAAGCAGCGCCGGCGGGACCGCCTACTCCCGCCTCCCGTGGCCGGCTGTGCTGCCGCGCAGGCCTCAGCGCCCCCTACTACTCCCACCGCTGGCCAGGGCATCCCTCTACTCACCCACACCCCCTGTTATTCTGCGGCGACGGCAGCCTCACACCGCAGCCGAACCGGTGAACCCTCGTACTCCTCTCCGCGCGGGCTTCCACTGCCGCGTCTTCCCCGGCTCCGCGTCGTCCCCTTCCTAGGCCTCGCCGTCGTCCACCGCCGTGGTGCTCTCGGCGCGGCGTGGTCAATGTGGTCAACGACCGACTTCCATCGGAAGAGTACTGTACGTGGAGAGGCTGACAGCTGGGTCCACGGCAGCCGCAAGGAAGTGCCTCCTTATTACGCGGAAAATAATTATTCCTCCACCTGACAGCAGGGACCCACCGGACGGGCCACCAGTATTTCGCGAAAAAAACGTTTCCCCCTGACTGCTGGGACCCACAGGACGGGCCACCGTATTTCGCGAAAAAAACGTTCCCCCCGCTGTCAGCTCGGACCCACCGGAAGTGCCTCCTTATTACGCACAAAAAAATGAATACCCCCTGCTAGCTGGGACCCACCTTGGTGGGAGGCTGACTTGTGGGCCTACTAAGTTGACTGGGACGGAGGCCTTTGTCAACTTTAGTCAATATATGAACGATTCTAGCTCCAGTGACCGTACGATGTCCATCCAACGGCCGTAGTGCTTCTTCAACCTCTGGTCTTCTTGCTCCAGCCGCCCAAAGCAGCGCCGGTCGTGCCGCCTGCTCCTGCCGCCCGTGGCCGGCTGTGATGCCGCGGAGGCCTCACCGCCCCCTACTACTCCCACCGCTGGCCAGGCCATCCCTCTACGCACCCACACCCCCTGTTATTCTGCGGCGACGGCAGCCTCACACCGCAGCCGAACGAGTGAACCCTCATACTCCTCTACGCGTGGGCATCCACTGCCGCGTCTTCCCCGGCTCCGCGTCGTCCCCTTCCTAGGCCTCGCCGTCGTCCACCGCCCTGGTGCTCTCGGCGCGGCGTGGTCAACGTGGTCAAGGAATGGCTTCCATCGGACGTGGACTGTACGTGGAGAGGCTGACAGCTGGGTCCACGGCCGCAGCAAGGAAGTGCCTCCTTATTACGCGCAAAATAATTATTCCTCCACCTGACAGCGGGGACCCACCGGACGGGCCACCGTATTTCGCGAAAAAAATGTTTCCCCCTGACTGCTGGGACCCACCAGCTACATCTTCGCACGCAAGGAAGTGCGTCCGAAAAAAACGATCCGCCCCCTGACTGCTGGGACCCACCAGCTACATCTTCGCATGCAAGGAAGTGCGTCCGGGAACAAAACGATTCCCCCCTGACTGCTGGGACCCAGCAGCTACACCTTCGCACGCAAGGAAGTGCGTCCGGGCAAAAAAAACGATTCGCCCCCCTGACTGCTGGGACCCACCAGCTACATCTTCGCAGGCAAGGAAGTGCCTGACAGTCGGGACCCACCTGGTCGAAGCGTACGTAGCGTTGTCATTCTGGTCGCGAACGTGTATGTACATATATACTGGTCGATGTAGAGGCGCGCACGTGTCGTAGTAGAGGCGCGTACGTGTCGTAGTAGAGGCGCGCACGTAGCATGTACACGTACGTACAGCGGCCAGGGTGCAAGAAAGAAAATACGGCCACATACGTACATACGGGCAGGGTCTCGAACGCCTACTCGCGCATACGTACGGCCAGGGCTCGTGTACATGGCTGGGTCGGAACGGAGAAACAGCGTCGTCGTCGTGTTCATGGGGAGGCAACGGAATGCGTCGTGTTCATGGGGAGGCAACGGAATGCGTCGTGTTCATCGGGAGGCAACGGAACGTGTGGGAGCCAACCGGCTGGGTCAGAACGGAATGCGTGGTCGTGTTCATCGGGAGGGCTTGGACGGAACAGGCGATGGAAACGAGGCCTGGCGTACCGCAAAACGGAGGAAACGGCCTTGTGTTCGACCGGCCACGTTCAAAACGGGATCCTGTTCATCGGGAGGGGTCTGGCGTACCGCAAAATGGAGGAAACGGACCTCCTACGGTCAAAACGGGGGTCCTGTTGATCGGGAGGGGTGTGGCGTACCGCAAAATGGAGGAAACGGACTTGTGTTGGAGCGCTACGGTCGAAACGGGGGTCCTGTTGATCGGGAGGGGTGTGGCGTACCGCAAAACGGGACTCCACGGGATACTGTTCATCTCCACCGTCGACCTCCTCCAGCCTCCACGGGCTACCGTCGACCTCCTCCAGCCTCCACGGGCTCCTGTTCATCTAGCCTCCACCGCGCGCTACTCCACCGGCTACTGTTCAACCACCCCTCCACCGTCTACAGTTCATCCAGCCCTCCACACCACGAGGTCCTGTTCAACCACCCCTCCACGGGCACCCGTCCACCGTCTACTGTTCATTTAGCCCTCCACACCACGGGGTCCTGTTCAACCACCCCTCCACGGGCACCCCTCCACCGTCTACTATTCATCCAGCCCTCCACACCATGGGGTCCTGTTCATCCAACCCCCCCCCCCCGGCAACGCTCACTGTTCTTCCAATCGATCGGCTTCAGTTAGCAGCAGTAGCGAAGGAATCGCTCGATCGGGTTCAGTTAACAGCCATCGATCGATCGCTCGGGTTCAGTAACGCGTAGCCTGCAGTGCAATCGCTCGGGTTCAGTTAGAGGCCAACGCCTCGCTCGGGTTCAGTTAGAGCCAATGCCTCGCACACACGCGCGTACGTGTATGAGAGAAACGCGCATCGCTCGGCCCCCGACCTCCCACCGTAACCGGGAACTCCCCGAAATTTTCCTCCCCTCGCTTCTACCACGGTTTTTTCCGTCATGGACGGCCCAAAGAATGTCATGCAGCTGCGTCTCCCGCCCGCCCAGGACGAAAAGCCCATTTTCTGTCATGATTTTTTGTCATAGAAGTAGGAGCCCACCACATCTATGATGATACCGGGTTTTGTCACAATTATCGTCATAGAAGTGTCATATGTATGACAGAAAAAAATTTCGTTCGGCCCAAAATGTCACGGATGTGTACTTTTTTTGTAGTGACACTATATAAATTTTTCCTTACCAAAGGCGCTTCACTCCCCGGCAACGGCGCCAGAAAAGAGTTTTGATGACCCAAAAGTGCCGGGGATCTATCGTAGACCTTTCGATAAGTAAGAGTGGTGAACTCAACGAAGAGCAGAAGGAAATGACAAGCGGTTTTCAGTAAGGTATTCTCTGCAAGCACTGAAATTATTGGTAACAGATAGTTTTGTGATAAGGTAATTTGTAACGGGTAACAAGTAACAAGAGTAAATAAAGTGCAGCAAGGTGGCCCAATCCTTTTTGTAGCAAAGGACAAGCCTGGACAAATTCTTATATGAAGGAAAACGCTCCCGAGGACACATGGGAATTATCGCCAAGAAAGTTTTCATCACACTCATATGATTCGCTTTCGTTACTTTGATAATTTGGTATGTGGGTGGACCGGTGCTTGGGTGCTGACCTTTCTTGGACAATCATTCCACTTATGATTAACCCCTATTGCAAGCATCCGCAACTACAAAAGAAGCATTAAGGTAAACCTAACCATAGCATGAAACATATGGATCCAAATCAGCCCCTTACGAAGCAACGCAAAAACTAGGGTTTAAGCTTCTGTCACTCTAGCAACCCATCATCTACTTATTACTTCCCAATGCCTTCCTCTAGGCCCAAACAATGGTGAAGTGTCATGTAGTCGACGTTCACATAACACCACTAGAGGAGAGACAACATACATCTCATCAAAATATCGAACGAATACCAAATTCACATGACTACTTATAGCAAGACTTCTCCCATTTCCTAAGGAACAAACGTAACTCTTCACAAAGCCTGGGCCCGAGCCCCCCTGGGCCAGAGGTCGACAGCTCGTCAGCAAAGAAGCGGGGGAGCTGGAGCCAGCTGCCGGCCGGATCCTCCGACCAGACAGCAAACTCCGGCAGCACCTCTGACGCATGGAGCCATGGTCGGGGAGGCCGCGCGACCACGGCGTGTCTCCTTTCGTCGACAGGACTACCGCGACCCGAGCGACACCTGTCGTGCACTACGGCGCCACCCCGAGAGCCGGGGGCCACGGCGGGGATCGCGGCATGCTTGCGGGGACGGCCACGTCCTCGCTTTGGCGCCGGGGAGCCGGGTCCCTCCCGAGGGGCCTTGCGTTTCTCCGCGGCGGAGAACCTCTTCGACGGCGCCATTGCTGCTACCGGTGGAGCAAGGAGGAAGAAGTGAGTGCAGCAAGGAAGAGATGGGCGACGGGGGCTCCGCCCCCCTCCCCATTTATAGCGAGAGAAGGCTAACCCGTGCCTCCCACGATCATAGGTAATGATGGTTTTCCTTGCATGTCGCAGGGACTTGTCAAATCGAGCGGTTGCCGAGGCAGCGTCGGGAAGTGGAGACGCCCACGTCGAATCAACCGCCACGCGTCAACCAAGGCCGCAGGCTTTCGGGGCCCGCGGCGCTCCGTTCTTGACCTTTGGCTTCGCCTCGAAGCCAAGCCCGAGCACACCTTGGGCCCGGGGGCTACTCTTGGCGTTCTGGGAACGGCGGTCCCCAGACTTGCCTGCCTGCGGCCCGCGGCGTGGCTATGCGGGCGGGCCTGTCCGGCCCATCTTCATCAACAAGGCATACAAGACCCTCGCGAGAGGCCAAGCCTCGCGAGGCGGACGACGCAAGACCTCCTCGGGAGCGGCCTCACCAGGCTGCCTCGCGAGGAGCGGAGATATCAAGGCGGGGCAAACCTCGCGAGGCTCGCGTGACGTGAGCCATGACGATCAACACCAGGCGGGCGCCAGCATGTGCAGCGTCCTTGTTTCCTCTTTGGTGCTAAGGAGGCAGGCGTAGGCGCGGAGTACCGAGGCATCGGGCAAAGGTTTCCATATCGGTGCAACGAGACCAAGACCAGCAGGACGGCAAGACGGAGGTCACCATGGAGCCCAAGACGGCGTCACCACCAGAGCCTTTTGCAGGCAAAGACCACTTTTGTCAGGATAGCTTGTACTAGTTGTCCCCCTTCAAATCGCCGTTGTTGGCTCCCTTCCCGCTCAATATATGGGGAGAGGACCAGGGCCTATATAAGTAGAACTAGCCACCACAGTGGAGGGGATCGGGTCCTCTCCACACAAGTTAGACGAGCACAAGAACACCTCAACCTCAGGAGGCTGTACTTCCCCTTGTACTGTTCATCATCAGCCCAAGAGGCAATCCACCACCACCACACTGGAGTAGGGTATTACACCACAACGGTGGCCCGAACCAGTATAAATCTCGTGTCTTCCTGTGTTGTGAGTTCGTCGAGTTCGTCCACGAGATCTTAGTGAGCTAGGGCGTGGATCGATAGGAGGGAAAGAACTTCACGCGCACCCCAGAGTTCGAACCTTAAGGGTTTTGACGGAACCCCACATCCGACATTTGGCGCGCCAGGTAGGGGTGCGCCGAGGCTTCTCTTCGATCTACGCTCTGCCCGCATGGCCGGCGCACCGTCGTCACCTCCGGCGGCTAGCATCAACTACGGGGCCAGGGGGCTCTGAGCCCTGGCCCCCGCCCTGCGGCGGGTGCGGTGGCCAACCAATTCAAGCCGGAGATGCCGCCGCGCTACGACGGCGCGGCGGACCCAACGGTTTCCTGCTAGCATACGAGGAGGCCGTCCTCGAGGCCGGCGGCGACGACAAGGTCATGGCCAACTGGCTCCCCATGGCCCTCGCCGGCGAGCCACGCGCCTGGCTGCTCAACCTCCCCGGATCCATGGTGGCGTCTTGGGAGGAGCTGCGCAACCTCTTCACCGCACGCTACGCGGCACCGGCACACCACGCGGTCGCGGCCCTGCTAGGAGGCTCTCAGGCGCTTCCCTCGGACTGCCACATTAAGCCGTTCCTCCGCCAGGCTGGCGCCGCTTCCAAGCGCTCAGGGGCTCCGCCCGGCTGGGCTGCGCCTGAGGCCGACCTCACCTTCAGCTCAGAAGACCACCCCGACTCCATCGCCGGCTCGGGCACGCTTCCGATGCTCTGCACGCCCACCATCTGCCACGTGGCCATCACCAAGACCCTCATCGACGGCAGCGCTGGCCTCAACTTGTTCTCCGTGGAAGCCTTCGGCCTCCTTCACGTGTCGCCCGAGCGGCTCAGCCTCAGCAAGCCCTTCTCAGGGGTTGGTGGCGGCGCTGCCCACTCTCTGGGGCAGATCCGCCTCCCCGTCACCTTCGGCACGCGCGATAACTACCGCACCTTGTTGGTCGACTTCGACGTCGCCCACATTGGCCTCCCGTACAACGCCGTCCTCGGGTACCCAGCTCTGGCCCAGTTCATGGCAGCGACTCATCCGGCCTATAACCTCATGAAGATGCCTGGAAGCAAAGGTGTCCTCACCATCAAGGGGGACACCAAGGAGGCCGTGACGGCACTCAAGCTTGCCTTCAAGACCGCATCAGCGGCGCAGCCCGCCGACGCCGGTACCCCCGAGGCCAAGGAGGCCGCGCCTACCAAGAAGAAGAAGCTGTTCACCCAACACAAGGCAGAAACCAAGCAGGTGCCGGTCGAGGAGGACGGGTCCTCAGGAGCCACCTTCACCATAGGTGCCGGCCTCGATTCCATCCAAGAAGAGGCATTGGTGAAGTTCTTGCGCGCAAACAAGGATATATTCGCGTGGGAGCCCAATCAGCTGGTGGGGGTTCCGAGAGAGGTGATTCAGCATCACTTAAGGGTGTGCCCCAACATGCGCCCTGTCAAGCAACGAGCGAGGTGGCAATCCACGGAGAAGCAAGCCTTCATCGTCCAAGAGACCCGCAAGTTGGAGGCCTCGGGTACCATTCGCGAGGTTCGATACCCCACATGGCTGGCGAACCCCGTCATAGTACCGAACAAAGGCGGGAAGGAACGAATGTGCGTTGACTTCACCAACCTCAACAAGGCGTGCCCGCAAGACCCGTCCCTCTCCCGCGCATCGACCAGATCGTCGACTCCACCGCCGAGTGCGACTTGTTGTGCTTCCTGGATGCGTTCTCAGGGTATCACCAGATCAAGATGGCGGTGGAAGATGTAGAGAAGACAGCCTTCCTGACCCCGTGTGGGGTGTACTGCTACACCTGCATGCCCTTCGGGCTGCGCAACGCGGGCGCGACCTTCCAGCGGTTGACGCACATTGCCTTAGGGCGACAACTCGGGAGAAACACAGAGGCCTACGTCGACGACATCATGCTGAAATCTCGGGAGGCGAGGACCCTAATCCAAGACCTGGAAGAGACCTTCAAGAGCCTGCGCCAGGTGAACTTTCGGCTTAACCCGGAGAAGTGTGTGTTCGGTGTTCCTTCCGGCAAGTTGTTGGGTTTCCTCGTGTCCCACAAGGGGATCGAGGTGAACCCGGAGAAGATCAAGGCCATCGAAGACATGAGCCCTCCGCAGACCCTCAGAGAAATGCAGAAGCTGGCCGGTCGGGTAACTACGTTAGGACGCTTCATCTCCGAACTGGGAGAACGCGCACGATGTCTACTACGCAACCTTCTTCTTGTAGACGTTGTTGGGCCTCCAAGTGCGGAGGTTTGTAGGACAGTAGCAAATTTCCCTCAAGTGGATGACCTAAGGTTTATCAATCCGTGGGAGGTGTAGGTTGAAGATGGTCTCTCTCAAACAACCCTGCAACCAAATAACAAAGAGTCTATTGTGTCCCCAACACACCCAATACAATGGTAAATTGTATAGGTGCACTAGTTCGGCGAAGAGATGGTGATACAAGTGCAATATGGATGGTAGATATAGGTTTTTGTAATCTGAAAATATAAAAACAGCAAGGTAACTAATGATAAAAGTGAGCACCAACAGTATTGCAATGCTAGGAAACAAGGCCTAGGGTTCATACTTTCACTAGTGCAAGTTCTCTCAACAATAATAACATAATTTGATCATATAACTATCCCTCAACATGTAACAAAGAGTCACTCCAAAGCCACTAATAGCGGAGAACAAACGAAGAGATTATGGTAGGGTACGAAACCACCTCAAAGTTATTCTTTCGGATCGATCTATTCAAGAGTTCGTGCTAGAATAACACCTTAAGACACATATCAACAAAAACCCTAATGTCACCTAGATACTCCAATGTCACCTCAAGTATCCGTGGGCATGATTATACGATATGCATCACACAATCTCATATTCATCTATTCAACCAACACAAAGTACTTCAAAGAGTGCCCCAAAGTTTCTACCGGAAAGTCAAGACGAAAACGTGTGCCAACCCCTATGCATAGGTTCATGGGCGGAACCCGCAAGTTGATCACCAAAACATACATCAAGTGGATCACGTGATATCCCATTGTCACCACAGATAAGCACGACAAGACATACATCAAGTGTTCTCAAATCCTTAAAGACTCAATCCGATAAGATAACTTCAAAGGGAAAACTCAATCCATTACAAGAGAGTAGTGGGGGAGAAACATCATAAGATCCAACTATAATAGCAAAGCTCACGATACATCAAGATCGTATCACCTCAAGAACACGAGAGAGAGAGAGAGAGAGAGAGAGAGAGAGAGATCAAACACATAGCTACTGGTACATACCCTCAGCCCCGAGGGTGAACTACACCCTCCTCGTCATGGAGAGCGCCAGGATGATGAAGATGGCCACCGGTGAGGGTTCCCCCCTCCGGCAGGGTGCCGGAACAGGGTCCCGGTTGGTTTTTGGTGGCTACAGAGGCTTGCGGTGGCGGAACTCCCTATCTATTCTGTTCCCCGATGTTTTTAGGGTATATGGATATATATAGGTGAAAGAAGTCGGTCAGAGAAGCCATGAGGGGCCCACGAGGGTGGAGGGCGCGCCCCCTGCCTCGTGCCTTCCTCGTTGCTTCCCTTACGTACACTCCAAGTCTTCTGGATCACATTCGTTCCAAAAATCACGCTCCCGAAGGTTTCATTCCGTTTGGACTCCGTTTGATATTCCTTTTCTGCGAAACACTGAAACAAGGGAAAACCAGAAACTGGCACTGGGCTCTGGGTTAATAGGTTAGTCCCAAAAATAATATAAAAGTGCATAGTAAAGCCCATTAAACATCCAAAACAGATAATAGAATAGCATGAATACTTCATAAATTATAGATACGTTGGAGACGTATCAGCGCCTTGCCCTTCTTCAAACTGATGAAGAAGAAAGGCCCGTTTGAGTGGACCCCGGAGGCCAACCAAGCCTTCCAAGACCTCAAGAGATACCTAACTAGCCTGCCGGTGATGGTGGCGCCACGGCCTCTCGAGCCCCTGGTGCTCTACCTGGCTGCTACCCCATACTCTGCCAGCGCAGCGCTGGTGGCGGTTCGGGAGGAGCATCAAGCCAAGGGCGCGCTCCGCCAGGTTACAGCTGAAATGCTGCAAGGTCAGGAAGGCGCCGCGGGAGCTGCAGCAGCGTCGACAGAGGACCAAGCTCGGCAGGATGACGTCACAGAGACCCCTGTAGGCGACCAGGCATCAGGAGTTTCACCACCTCAGGAGGCGTCCGGGCCCCCACAAGACGCAAGACTCACCAACGCGCCAGCCTTGTCGAGCACCCGGTGTATTTTGTCAGCACGGTGTTGCAGGACGCAAGGGCACGATATCCCATGCCTCAGAAGTTCTTGCTCGCACTCTTGCTGGCCTAACGCAAGCTGCGGCACTACTTCCAGGGCCACCCCATCAAGGTCGTCTCTGCCTACCCGTTGGAGAGAGTGCTCAGGAGCCCGAACTCTGCTGGAAGGGTCGCTGAATGGAACATCGAGCTGCAAGCATTCAAGTTGGAGTTCAGCACTACCTGGGTCATCAAGGGAGCCGTGCTTGCTGATTTTGTGGCGGAATGGACGGATGCCCCGGCACTTGAAGTAGGCGAAGACCGGTCCACCTCGCCGGGTAGCGAGGCGCCGGACGGCTGGGTCATGTATTTCGACGGCGCCGTCGCGCATCAGGGCGCGGGGGCTGGGGCAGTACTCATCTCGCCCACTCAGGACAAGCTCTACTACGCCGTGCAGCTCTGCTTTCAGCAGGGCGAGAAGGTCTCCAACAACATCGCAGAATACGAGGGCCTCATAGCTGGCCTGAAGGCCGTAGCAGCTCTGGGGGTGAAGCGCCTTGTTGTTAGGGGCGACTCGCAGCTCCTTGTCAACTTCTCCAACAAGGTGTATGAGCCGAAGGACGAGCACATGGAGGCTTACCTCGCAGAAGTGCGTAAGATGGAAAAACAGTTCATGGGGCTGGAGGTGCAACATGTGCCCCGGGGCACCAACAAGGAAGCCGATGAAATCGCCAGGAGGGCATCCAAGCGGCAGCCCCACGAGTCTGGCGTCTTCGAAGAGCGGCTCTTCAAGCCGTCGGCGACGCCAGCACTTTCAAGCATGGTTCAGCCTCGGGAGGAGCTCCGACAACCACCTGCCACAGGAGCCCCAGCCTGTGGTCCGGCCTCAGGAGCTCGCCTGCTCTTGGCGCTCGAGCTCCAGGAGGAATGCAGGACCAAGGAATTCAAGGAGTACCTGATACACGGGACGCTGACGGAGAAGGAAGAGGATGCAGAGCGCGTGGCCCGACAAGCCACGACATACTGTATCCAGGACGGAGAGTTGTACAGAAAGCGACCGAACGTTGTTTCGCTGCGCTGCATTTCCAGTGACCAAGGAAAGGAGTTGCTGGCTGACATACACGGAGGGGACTGCGGACACCACTCATCGTCACGGACTCTTGTCGGCAAGGTGTTCCGCAGTGGATTTTACTAGCCCACGGCGCTCAACGACGCGGCTTAGTTGGTGAAGTCCTACGAAGCTTGCCAGTTCCACGCCAAGCAGATACATCAGCCAGCTCAGGGCCTCCAGACCATACCACTCACGTGGCCGTTCGCAGTCTGGGGGCTGGATATCTTGGGCCCTTTCCCTCGGGCGCCAGGGGGCTACCGGTACCTGTATGTCGCCATTGACAAATTCACCAAGTGGGGAGAAGTGGAAGCTGTTCGCACCATCCCAGCCGGATCCGCGGTCAAGTTCATCAGGGGCATCGTGAGCCGTTTCGGAGTCCCCAGCCGCATCATCACCGATAATGGTTCGAAGTTCACCAGTAACCTCTTCAAAACCTACTGTGCTAACCTTGGAATGCAGATTTGCTACGCTTCGGTGGCGCACCCCAGGAGCAATGGTCAGGCCGAACGCGCCAACGTGGAGGTCCTGAGGGGCCTCAAGACCAGGACCTTCAAGAAGAAGCTCGAGGCCTGTGGCAGGGGCTGGTACGACGAGCTCTAGTCCGTGTTGTGGTCCATCCGCACCACCGCCACCAAGACAACTGGCGAGACCCCATTCTTCCTTGTCTACGGAGCTGAAGCGGTCCTCCCTCACGAGGTCAAGCATCGCTCCGCACGGGTCCTGGCGTTCAATGAAACGCAGCAGGACGCCACGCGGGGGATGGACCTCGTGCTGGGGGAGGAACGACGTCGCGAAGCCGCACTGAGGGCGGCAAGGTACCAGCAAGCGCTGCGGCGATACCACTGCCGCAACATCCGCTCCAGGACACTCGAGACGGGTGACCTCGTCCTGAGGTGGGTCCTCTCCAGGGAAGGGCCGCATAAGCTTTCACCCATGTGGGAGGGCCCGTTTAAGGTCGTCCACATCTCCAGGCCTGGCGCCGTGCGCCTGGAGACACAGGATGCGATACCCATCCAGAATGCCTGGAACATCCAGCACCTCCGGAAGTTCTACCCATGAAGCAAGGCCCAGAGCCTGTGAAGAAAGGCCCAGAGCCTGTGAAGAAGGCCCGGTGCCTGTGAAGAATCGCCGCCCGTGAAACTCTCACGTAATAATGAGTGGGGCTGTACATGCCCCGGAGTCTCAGGAGCGCCGTCCTCAGGCCCTGGGGCTCCCGCCCACGCCTAGTGGCAGCACTTAGCTCCGCGCTGGTGAGAAGACTTGAAGACTAGACTAGGTGCCGGATGCGGCTTTTCATTTGCTTTCCGTAGTTGGCTCGCTTTTTCCTTAATCCAAGTTTGCTTCTGGTGTTCCTTGCTGATTCGATTCCCTCGCCTCTTACCGCTCTTTCCCGACTCTGGTTCGCTCGTGTTCTCTCTCTCGCATATCTCACGAGGGGGCTAGGCAGGTGCCCTCGCGAGCGTGTTTCTTCTCTCTGCCTTCTCGCGAGCCACCCTCGCTCGAGCCTGGAAAGTGGCGCATCCCTCCTAGTCCGTGCCCCTCGGGTACCGCGATACAAAGCGCCAGGTCAAGGCTTGGGTGAACGACAAATCTCCTAGTGAACTCCCTAACGAATTTCTTGCAGTTCCTGAGCAATCGCAGACCACTCGGTCAAGATGGACACAAGGAGACAAACGCCTCGTAAGGAAGAGGGCGCCCCGAATGCACCAGGCTAAGTTATCTTGGCGCAGAACAACAAGCGTAGCATAATGGTTAATAAGTTATGGTTCGATACACGCGCCTCCGGGCCCATGCTGGTTTCATTTTGATGCAGGAAGAAAAAGAGGAACATAACAAAAGCGGCGCTCGCCCCGACAACAGCCGACGGAGGCAGGGCCTTGGCGACGTCCTGGGTCTAGTCGGACCCCTCCTCACGCTTCACCGATGCGTGGCGACGAGACGACCCGCTACCGCCTTCGAAGCGGGCGCGACGGCGAGGCGGCTGGTCAAAGCCGCCGCTGCCGGAACTGTCGCCAAGGGAGGAGCCACCGTAGCCGGACGAGGCGCGGTCGGCGGGCTCGCCCCCCACCTCGTCCCGGCCATCGCCAAGGCCAAGCACCTTCTTGCCGTCGTTCACCTCGCGGCAGCATCCGGCGCGGCGACCGTCTTCCCCGAACACCCTCACGTAGAGGGTCGCGTCGCCATCGAACTTGAAGTGGAGGGTGCACCGCCTGCCCAGGCCACGCGCGCGGGCGAACGTCTGCCAACTGTGGGCCAGAGCTATGTTGCCCGCGACGGAGACCTCGACCGCGACCCAAGAAGCCCGGCTGCAGCAACCGTCTGCCTGCAGCCCGAGCCCGCCTGGGCCAGAGGTCGACAGCTCGTCGGCAAAGAAGCGGGGGAGCTGGAGCTAGCTGCTGGCCAGATCCTCCCACCAGACAACAAACTCTGGCAGCACCTTTGACACATGGAACCGCGGTCGTGGAGGCCGCGCGAGCACGGCACGTCTCCTTTCGTCGACAGGACTGCCACGACCCGAGCGACACCTACCGCGCACTGCGGCACCACCCCGAGAGTCGGGGGCCACGGCGGGGATCGCGGCATGCTTGCGGGGACGGCCACGTCCTCGCTTTGGCGCCGGGGAGCCGGGTCCCTCCCGAGGGGCCTTGCCTTTCTCCGCGGCGGAGAACCTCTTCGACGGCGCCATTGCTGCTAGCGGTGGAGCAAGGAGGAAGAAGCAAGTGAAGCAAGGAAGAGATGGGCGACGGGGGCTCTGCCCCCCCCCCTCCCCATTTATAGCGAGAGAAGGCTAACCGGCGCCTCCCACGATCATAGGTAATGATGGTTTTCCTTGCATGTGGCAGGGACTTGTCAAATCGAGTGGTTGCCGAGGCAGCGTGGGGAAGTGGAGACGCCCACGTCGAATCAACCGCCATGCGTCAACCAAGGCCGCAGGCTTTTGGGGCCCGCGGCGCTCCATGCTTGACCTTTGGCTTCGCCTCGAAGCCAAGCCCGAGCGCACCTTGGGCCCGGGGGCTACTGTCGGCGTTCTGGGAACGGGGGTCCCCAGACTTGCCTGCCTCCGGCCCACGGCGTGGCTATGCGGGCGGGCCAGTCTGGCCCATCTTCATCAACAAGGCATACAAGACCCTCGCAAGAGGCCAAGCCTCGCGAGGCGGACGACAGAAGACGTCCTCGGGAGCGGCCTCACCAGGCTGCCTTGCAAGGAGCGGAGATATCAAGGCGGGGCAAACCTCGCGAGGCTCGCGTGACGTGAGCCGTGACGATCAACACCAGGCGGGCGCCAGTGCGCGAAGCGTCCTTGTTTCGTCTTTGGTGCTAAGGAGGCAGGCGCAGGCGCGGAGTACCGAGGCATCAGGCAAAGGTTTCCATATCGGTGCAACGAGACCAAGACCAGCAGGACGGCAAGACAGAGGTCACCATGGAGCCCAAGACGGCGTCACCACCAGAGCCTTTTGCAGGTGAAGACCACTTTTGTCAGGATAGCTTGTACTAGCTGTCCCCCTTCAAATTTTCCTGCCGTTGTTGGCTCCCTTCCCGCTCAATATTTGGGGAGAGGAACAGGGCCTATATAAGTAGAACTAGCCACCACAGTGGAGGGGATCGGGTCCTCTCCACACAAGTTAGACGAGCACAAGAACACCTCAACCTCAGGAGGTTGTGCTTCCCCTTGTACTGTTCATCATCAACCCAAGTGGAAATCCACCACCACCACAATGGAGTAGGGTATTACACCACAACGGTGGACCAAACCAGTATAAATCTCGTGTCTTCCTGTGTTGTGAGTTCGTCGAGTTCATCCGCGAGATCATAGTGAGCTAGGGCGTGGATCGATAGGAGGGAAAGAACTTCACGTGCAGCCCAGAGTTCGAACCTTAAGGGTTTTGCCGGAACCCCACATCCGACAATGTGTACATCTACCTTATGAAGCATAAGTCTGAAACATTTGAAAAGTTCAAAGAATTTCAGAGTGAAGTGGAAAATCATCGTAACAAGAAAATAAGGTTTCTACGATCTGATCGTGGAGGAGAATATTTGAGTTACGAGTTTGGTCTTCATTTGAAACAATGCGGAATAGTTTCGCAACTCACGCCACACAGAACACCACCGCGTAATGGTGTGTCCGAACGTCGTAACCGCACTTTATTAGATATGGTGCGATCTATGATGTCTCTTACTGATTTACCGCTATCATTCTGGGGTTATGCTTTAGAGACGGATGCATTCACGTTAAATAGGGCACCATCTAAATCTGTTGAGACGACACCTTATGTACTATGGTTTGGCAAGAAACCCAAGTTGTCGTTTCTGAAAGTTTGGGGCTGCGATGCTTATGTGAAAACAAACTGCAACCTGATAAGCTCGAACCCAAATCGGAGAAATGAGTCTTCATAGGATACCCAAAGGAGACTGTTGGGTACACCTTCTATCACAGATCCGAAGGCAAGACATTCGTTGCTAAGAATGGATCCTTTCTAGAGAAGGAGTTTCTCTCGAAAGAAGTGAGTGGGAGGAAAGCAGAACTTGATGAGGTAACTGTACCTGCTCCCTTATTGGAAAGTAGTTCATCACAGAAATCTGTTCCTGTGACTCCTACACCAATTAGTGAGGAAGCCAATGATGATGACCATGTAACTTCAGATCAAGTTACTACCGAACCTCGTAGGTCAACCAGAGTAAGATCCGCACTAGAGTGGTACGGTAATCCTGTTCTGGAGGTCATGTTACTTGACCATGACGAACCTACGAACTATGAGGAAGCGATGATGAGCCCAGATTCCACAAAATGGCTTGAGGCCATGAAATCTGAGATGGGGTCCATGTATGAGAACAAAGTGTGGACTTTGGTTGACTGGCCCGATGATCGGCAAGCAATCGAGAATAAATGGATCTTCAAGAAGAAGACTGGCGCTCACGGTAATGTTAATGTCTATAAAGCTCGACTTGTTGCGAAAGGTTTTCGACAAGTTCAAGGAGTTGACTACGATGAGACTTTCTCACCCATAGTGATGCTTAAGTCCGTCCGAATCATGTTAGCAATTGCTGCATTTTTTGATTATGAAATTTGGCAAATGGATGTAAAGACTGCATTCCTGAATGGATTTCTGGAAGAAGAGTTGTATATGATGCAACCTGAAGGTTTTATCGATCCAAAGGATGCTAACAAAGTGTGCAAGCTCCAGCGATCCATTTATGGGCTGGTGCAAACATCTCGGAGTTGGAATAAACGTTTTGATAGTGTGATCAAAGCATATGGTTTTATACAGACTTTTGGAGAAGCATGTATTTACAAGAAAGTGAGTGGGAGCTCTGCAACATTTCTAATATTATATGTGGATGACATATTGTTGATTGGAAATGATATAGAATTTCTGGATAGCATAAAAAGGATACTTGAATAAGAGTTTTTCAATGAAAGACCTCGGTGAAGCTGGTTATATATTAGGCATCAAGATCTATAGAGATAGATCAAGACGCTTAATTGGACTTTCACAAAGCACATACCTTGATAAAGTTTTGATGAAGTTCAAAATGGATCAAGCAAAGAAAGGGTTCTTGCCTGTGTTACAAGGTGTGAAGTTGAGTCAGACTCAATGCCGACCACTACAGAAGATAGAGAGAAAATGAAGGTCATTCCCTATGCTTCAGCCATAGGTTCTATCATGTATGCAATGTTGTGTACCAGACCTGATGTGTGCCTTGCTATAAGTTTAGCAGGGAGGTACCAAAGTAATCCGGGAGTGGATCATTGGACAGCGGTCAAGAACATCCTGAAATACTGGAAAAGGACTAAGGATATGTTTCTCGTTTATGGAGGTGACAAAGAGCTCGTCGTAAATGGTTACGTCGATGCAAGCTTTGACACTGATCCGGATGACTCTAAGTCACAAACCGGATACATATTTATATTGAATGGTGGAGCTGTCAGTTGGTGCAGTTCTAAGCAGAGCGTTGTGGCGGGATCTACGTGTGAAGCGGAGTACATAGCTACCTCAGAAGCAGCAAATGAAGGATTCTGGATGAAGGAGTTCATATCCGATCTAGGTGTCATACCTAGTGCGTCGGGTCCAATGAGAATCTTTTGTGACAATACTGGTGCAATTGCCTTGGCAAAGGAATCCAGATTTCACAAGAGAACCAAGCACATCAAGGGACGCTTCAATTCCATCCGCGATCAAGTCAAGGAGGGAGACATAGAGATTTGCAAGGTACATACAGATCTGAATGTTGCAGACCCGTTGACTAAGCCTCTCTCACGAGCAAAACAGGATCAGCACCAAGACTCCTGGGTGTTAGAATCATTACTGTGTAATCTAGATTATTAACTCTAGTGCAAGTGGGAGACTGAAGGAAATATGCCCTAGAGGCAATAATAAATTTGTTATTTATATTTCCTTATATCATGATAAATGTTTATTATTCATGCTAGAATTGTATTAACCGGACACTTAGTACATGTGTGAATACATAGACAAACAGAGTGTCACTAGTATACCTCTACTTGACTAGCTCGTTGAATCAAAGATGGTTAAGTTTCCTAGCCATAGACATGAGTTGTCATTTGATTAACGGGATCACATCATTAGAGAATGATGTGATTGACTTGACCCATTCCGTTAGCTTAGCACTTGATCATTTAGTATATTGCTATTGCTTTCTTCATGACCTATACATGTTCCTATGACTATGAGATTATGCAACTCCCGAATACCGGAGGAACACTTAGTGTGCTACCAAACGTCACAACGTAACTGGGTGATTATAATGGTGCTCTACAAGTGTCTCCGATGGTACTTGCTGAGTTGGCATAGATCGAGATTAGGATTCGTCACTCCGATTGTCGGAGAGGTATCTCTGGGCCCTCTCGGTAATGCACATCACTATAAGCCTTGCAAGCAATGTGACTAATGAGTTAGTTGCGGGATGATGCATTACGGAACGAGTAAAGAGACTTGCCGGTAACGAGATTGAACTAGGTATTGAGATACCGACGATCGAATCTCGGGCAAGTAGCATACCGATGACAAAGGGAACAACGTATATCGTTATGCGGTCTAACCGATAAAGATCTTCATAGAATATGTGGGAGCCAATATGAACATCTAGGTTCCGCTATTGGTTATTGACCGGAGACGTGTCTCAGTCATGTCTATATAGTTCTCGAACCCTTAGGGTCCGCACGCTTAACGTTCGGTGGCGATCGATATTATGAGTTTAGGTGTTTTGATGTACCGAAGATAATTCGAAGTCTCGGATGTGATCACGGACATGACGAGGAGTCTTGAAATGGTCGAGACATAAAGATTGATATAGTGGATGACTATATTCAGACACCAGATGAGTTCCGGGGGTCACCGGATAATTATCGGAGTGTCGAGGGGTTATCGGAACCCCCGGGGGGGACTAATGGGCCAACATGGGCCTTGTGTGAGAGAGAGGAGGGGGCATACGGATGGCCGCCCCCCCCTGAGGAGTCTGAATTGGACAAGGAGGCGGGCGGCGCCCCCTCTTTCCCTCCCTCTCTCCCTCTCCTTCCTTCCCCCTTCCTCCTCCTAGTTGGACTAGAAAAGGGGAAGTCCTAATCCTACTAGGAGGAGGACTCCTCCCCCTCCTTGGCGCGCCCCAAGGGCCGGACGGCCTCCCCCTTGCTCCTTTATATACGGGGGCAGGGGCACCCTAGAACACAGCAACAGACATTGTTTTAGCCGTGTGCGGTGCCCCCCTCCACCATAATCCACCTCGGTCATATCGTTGCAGTGCTTAGGCGAAGCCCTGCGCCGGTAGCTTCATCATCACCGTCATCACGTCATCGTGCTGATGAAGCTCTCCCTCGACACTCAGCTGGATCGAGAGTTCGTGGGACGTCACCGAGCCGAACGTGTGCAGATCGCGGAGGTGCCGTACTTTCGGTACTAGGATCGGTCGGATCGTGAAGACGTACGACTACATCAACCGCGTTGTCATAATGCTTCCGCTTACGGTCTACGAGGGTACGTGGACTACACTCTCCCCTCTCGTTGCCATGCATCACCATGATCTTGTGTGTGCGTAGGAAATTTTTGAAATTACTGCGTTCCCCAACACCCTTGTGGTCTGCCGGCATGGGCAACTGGTAGGCCACCTGGCCCCAGGTCTCTTCTGGTCCAAAATAATTTTTATTATTTTTCTGGATTTTTTCCGGCTCCGAATTTTTTTCCCTGAAAGTCCAAAAAACAAGTAGAAAATGACAAGTAACATTGGGCATTGGATTAATAGGTTAGTCCATAAATATAATAAATGTTGATGGCAAAACTATACAAAAGTGGTATAATAATAGCATGAAATAATAAAAAGTATAAATATGTTAGGTCGTATTAACAACCAGCCCAATAACATAGCAGAAAATGCTTTTGTTGATCTCCGAAATGGTGATGAAAATAACTACGGGAACGATGGCTTAGGGAACACTTTGAGGGATGAAATTGGAACAAATATCAGATGCATATCAATATGAATAGCAACATTGTGATGTGTATCTTTGTCATGTAATAATTAACTTTTACCGTCTTTATCATGTAATAATTTGATCTCTGTTGCAATTCAGATGTGTATACAAAAGGATAAGTACAATTTTATGAAAGCTAGTGCAAGAAAAGCTTCACTTGGTACAAAGAAGCCATCACCCAAGATAAAAAAGACTCCTCCAATAAGTATTTTAATGCTTCATCTCAACATGTAACTTCATCCATGATAAAACATGGTTCATTAATATTTCTCATTTTGAATAGTAGCTAGCTCTGTTGGGTTCTACGGTAGGATGCGTCGACTTCAAATTAAAATTTTCCTACGCGCAGAACAACCAAGAACATGCTACGGGAGATGGATCACAGATTGTTACCACTAGACGCGCAGTGCCGTGCAGCGGAATAAGAGTTGGGGCAGCGCGTCCGCGTGGATCGTCTCCTCCTTGTCCGATGCCGCACAAGCAGGAGGAACATCGTGCGGCGGACTGCAAGGTCCGATCTCACAGTCGGCGGCGAGTGGAGGTGGCTATTCGCAACACATGCAAACCCTAGTGACAGCGCCAAAGCGATCAACCAAATGAGTGTGGCGCACCTCCACTATATATAGGCGTCCGTCGTGGGCTCAAATCTTGGGCCTCGCACGGACCCTAAATCCCAAAATCTATTTGGCCGGGATCCGAGTCCGAGTAGGATCACATCTGACTCGTGGAGTCTGATCCGGCCTCATCGGTTCCTTCGCTTAAGCGCGCGACCCCTTAGGTTCAAGTTGGCTTGGTCGCAGGTCGGATCACCTCCGACCTGCTCGGCTGGTAGCAGCCTCTAGCAAGGCGTGCCAACCACGAAGAAGACAATGAAGCCGGTTGGCGAACCTGTACATCACACTTCCATTCCTTTTGCCACACAATGGCGAGTATGTTATCCTTGTGCTAGCCCGACCTCTTTCTTGTTCCAGTGATGCCAACCACAAACCGGATTATCTCATAATCCTTGTCGCATGGCCATGCTTATCCTGGTGGTATCACACGAGGGGCCCAGAGTATATCTCTGCTGACCGGAGGGGCAAATCCCATCTTGCTCGACCATGTCTCGCAGCATGGGTCTTGGACAAGCTCGAAACCTACCTTTGTAACTACCCAGTCACGGAGTAGCGGTTGGTTGGCCCAAAGTAGGCACGTCACCATCCCGAGTACATGCGCCAGCTCAAGTCTTAGGACATAGAACGTATGTTGTACTAGAGACTCACAGATGACATATCATTGCGTCTTATAGTTGGGTCTATCCGACTCGGACCTTATCTCGACTCGGATCTGACTACGTCGAATCCGACTAGATCCTTCTGAGTCCATATTATCCGGTTAGCATCCAATGCTCCATGGCTAGTGAGACCAAGCCATCGACCGTGTCATATGCTATTCTAGTCGGTTGCGCGTCCAGACAGCCCTTTCGACTAGGGACTTTTAGGACAGTCATTATACAATGCATAGTCCCACAAACAAGTCACGTACTTGCTGATACACATCATTGATAATGTCCAAGGACTATCTTTATTCATAAACACATAGGAAATATCATCATACGTGATTGCCTCTAGGGCATATCTCCAACAAGCTCATGGTTGTTTATCACTATATAGTGTAAACTTTCTGTTGAGCAATGTAAATTTGTGCTTGTGTAGCTAAAAAGCCAAGAACCAAGTGGAACCTAGATCTTTAAAAAGGTTTGATAAAGTTACTCCATGAACACAACAATTCTTGCCATAGAGGTCAAAACGGAGTCGAGTGAATCTTGGACTAGAATGGTAGCAATATTCTGTTAAAGATATGGCCATAAAAATTTCACAAAGCTTTAAATTCGAGAAAGAATAAAGAGTTGAAGAGTCACTATAGGCTTCTTAAGGATGCCCCAAAATAGAGTGGTGCTAGTTGTCACTTTCACACACACACGATAGATGCCGACCCACATCTTTGGCACAATATGATCACTGTAAATTCTAATTACTCCATTTCGTCTTTGGAACTTGTAACTTGCACCATGTTTCTTTTGTACTAAATGTTGTTTTTGCGTAATCCATGTTTGAGCATTTATTTGAGTTATCTATAGCCATGGCCAGAAATAAGCAATTCCACATCAAACAGTCTCCTCCCTTTGATTTGCTAGGTGGCCTTTATGATGGTAAGTTTAATGAATTCCCATTTTTGCTAGATAGTACATTACTTAGTTGGTAACTTGGGTGCTTTGTGCTGGCCAAATAGTCGAGGGCAATTACAATTTTGCATCTATTTTGTGTTACGGCTATTCCGATGTGTTGTGAAGATCCTATTTTCATGGTCGGTGGATGGTGTGTGAGGGGATTGGTGGGGATTTGAGAGGATTACGTGAAGGGGAAGGATTCACCAAATCCCCTCCAAATCCCAACCCCTTGGGGGTTTAAAAACCCCTCATGCGAAACAAAACCTAAAGACTTCCTCAATATCCTTCATTTCCAAAAATGGATATTTGTACCTTTTTTTTTACTTCCTCATACCCAATCTTGTCGCTAAATGTATTTCATATTTATATCCATACACCTTTTATATATATTTGTGTAATATTTTTCTAGGTGTAAAAAGAAAATTTAGCAACGCAACAAAGTTTATGTATATTAAATACATATTTTCATCATTATTAATATATTTTATGTGCCAACATAAAATTATACTTTTGGCAAAAACATTTTTAAGGAAATAGGTAAGTGAAACCCCTGGAGTGTCTTTTTAAATAATAAGAACTCAAACTCATGTGTGTGAGGACTAGAATTTAGGTGATTGGGTCGTACATCAACTCCTCTAACTAAATGCAGTAGAGCTTACTTCTTATGTCAAAAACAATTATCTTTTGTATTTGTTTGTGGATGTGAGCAAAAAATTGTTTTATAGGCATTGGATTTTACCCTAAACAAGTAAATAATAAGCATCACATTGCTAAACAAAGTATTTTCTAACCCTTAAGGTTCTTTATTATTTATATGTGTCATTACCCACAATATACCTCAAAATATATAGAACTTGGTAGAGTCTTCGGAGTGTAAGAATCAAGCAACTAACTCGACATTGATTTCGAAAGCACAAGAGTATCAAGATTAATTTAACTAAATAAACATTTCTTGAGTATATGACCTGTCAATTAGTACATATAAGTTAAAGATACCCTGAATCCAAATATGCATTTAAGAGCGTAGGAAAAATATCAACGATCCACTTTATTATGTGTAAAACTTTCGTTGTTTTCCTTCTAGGTAAATACGTAGGCATAAGCTAAATTCATAATGAGGAGGTAAATATGAGCAATATAAGAAAATGTGCATCAAGTGAAAGTTTAGGAAGACTTGCATTATTTTGAGCATAGTTATAATAACATAAATTTTGGTTTGGTAAAATCTTGGTCATAAATTTTGAGCCATTGGACGGCACACATCTCGGTCCGGATGTTTGCGAGCGATTTGAGGGCCAGCCTTGGAGATGTGCCCTTATTATCTAGAGAAACTCCGGCCAAAGACAAGGAGTTAGAAAGGATGCGGAGAGGCATTTGGAGTGCTCCAAACCAGTTTTGCAGTTGTTTGAGTACCTGCAAAAATATGTGAGCCAGAGATCTTGTGGGAGGTGATCATGCACAATATGATCGTGAAGGATGAGGGTGAAGATGCTACTGGAGGTCTGAAATTTAAGAACATGAGTGATCCTATCAGATTTCCAAATCAGAATCTGACCACGTTTGATGAGTTTGTGCAAATGCATCAACAAATTCGATATCGAACAACTCATGACCAATTTAACAAAGATTTGATTTGACATCTATGGACACTTAAAGTGGACAACTATAACATATGTGCGAGTTGTATTCAAGTTTGAAGTGTTTTATTTTAAAACTTAGTTGGATTGTAATATTACATTTGAAATAGCGTGCAATTGAAATTTTCACTAATCAAAGATTCTATATGCTATTATTTTAGGTGTTGCGTACTTTAAATAAATATAGGTGCGAAAAATTTAGGGATAGGGTCGGCTCCCGTATCCTTGTCACGGACGAGTCCAAATTAGTCCACAGACATATAATGTGTCTGTTTTAAGGGTCAATGTTGGAGATGCCCAACAGCGACCCTCAAACCACTCGCATACGTCTGGATCGCGATGTCCGGACCGCAGAAGTCATCCAACGTGGCCGTGTATCGGTCGCATGGCGGTCTGGACGTCCTTTTTCTCGCAAACCAGAGACAAATGTGGGGGGCCTTTACGGGCGTCCGGACCGCTTCCATGTCCATCTGACCGCCCTGCCCCATCCAAACCCTCCACCCGCCCCTCCCGCACTTTCCATCCCACGCGCCGCTTGCCGTGCCACATTCATGCCGGCCCAGAGCATGCAGCGTCCAAAATTGATACGCAATTTGACCGGACGGGAGGGCGGCGTAGACGGACGCGACATGTCACTGTCGGCATTGAAGCGGGGTGCCAACCAGAGAGCGCAGCCCGTTGCTCACCCGGCTGAACACGCCTCCTCGCCGCATTCAAACGGCCACAGACTGCCCGCCTTCCTCCACTAAAACTCGTGCTTGTATCAAGAAACCTACTCCGGCCACACATCTATTCGCGAGCCGCCCGTCATTAAGCACAATGCCGGTTGACTCCGGCTGTCCACCCGCTATTTAAACGATGCCATACACCGGGCAAAAATCGCACCACACTCCGCTCCCATCTCCTTGCACACCATTTTCTCCACAAGCTCCATGGCATCCGACGAGCAGGAAGCCGAGTTCTCCGGCATACAAGCTAGCTAGATGGTCCGTCGAGCCCGCCGGATACGAGCCAGACAACTCTTTGATCCGCCTCAGCCGACGGTCCAGGAGGCTGCAGGCCAGCTCGCGGAGGCAGAAGCTCCAAGCCGGCATGTCGTACAGCAACTCGTCGCTCCAAGCTTGGTCGCCGAGGAGTGGCGTGTTACTCCAGGCTGGCAAGCGGTGGACCATGGCGGCACAGGCATCGTGGCTGACGTGGATGACGCCGTGTTGCACCGCTCCTCCCGTGCCTGCGACCGTGCCATCCGCCGTCAATGTGTCTACGACCGCGCCCTGCCGGCGGAGGTCAGCGACGCGGCGTCCAGCACGTCCGCGCCCGCCAAGGTCATTGAGGAGAAGTCGAACACGGTAGGCGGCCGCCGCTTGGGTCCCATGAAGGCCGCCGCCGAGGCTACGCCGATGTACACAACAGTTGTCTTGCATGGTCGCATGCCATCGTCTTCCCCTTCACCTCCGGCTGAAGCACATCACGACGGTTCCACTCCGATGACCGGCGTTGCCGAACATGGGGAAGCGGGCTGCCCTTCGCGCTAAAGCATATACCTCCGGGGCTCATGGCAGTCCGACGAGCGGACTTTCGGATATGGGGAAGACAAAAGGATCCGCCGCGGCCGGCTGTAGACTAGTGCAGTGTATTCGTGCCGTGGAAATGGAGCTGCGGGCGGCCGGACGTGCACCTAGTTTTTGCTATTTTAGCTAAAATATGTTCAAAATGTAATGAATTTCGTCCGTTTATATGAAATCTGCTGTGTTTACATAAATTTCATCTGGTTTGTTGAAAAAAATTGTTTGAAATGTATGCGGTCAGTGTTGCATGGCGGCCTTCCGGATCCGTGTCCGCGGACTGGTCCCATGTCCGCGGACGGATACGGGAGGGAATTTGCAGGTCGCCATTGGAGATGCCCTAAAATACATAATCTGTTCAGCATCACACCAGGCATCAAAAATATACTAAAGCAACGTATATTATCCTTTTTCTCTAGCGCAAACATCAAATTAAGGTCGTTCAGGGAAAACGATGAGATACGACAATGAGAGAAAATCTCATATCTTGCTACCAGTGACCCTTTTCTCTCTTCCTCCCCACAAATCCAGACCGAAACTGGGCCTCCCTTTTTTGAGAGATCACAAAAGCTTACGTGCAAGGGTGAACGAAAGAGACGGCAGTGATTGCCATCGACCCATGGAATTATCGATCAGCCACAGCGCCTCGTACATACCCACTAGAAAGCAAAAGCAAGCACCTCTCACCGTCTCGTTATGCACTGTACAAAACATAACAAGAAAATACGAACAAAAACCCTAGCGCATGCGCCCTATCCAGAGACTATACGACAAGACAGTCAGACATGATATCTACTACTCCATAACCATATGGAGATGATGCCAATAGTGTATCCATCGTAAGCCAGGCTTCTATGTCGGTCAAAAGATAATCTCGAATAGTAGTAGCAATGTAGCAGTGGCTAGTTGCTACAGGATTGGATGAAGTCCAAGTGCACCGGAAGCAAATCCATAGCGCCGCTGTATATCCCTATTAGTCAGTCTCAGAAATTAACGGGAGTTCCATCATATGAATAGGATGGAGATTTAAGACACTATACTGCTATTCAGTATCGATCATTATCAAGTCCCGCTCAAGAAAGCAAACTTGCCGAAACCCACCAGAGTCCTGCAAACAATATTGTCGAGTTAGTTTAATAAAAGATTTTGAAAACCTTAGGCCTCATTTGGTTCTAAGGGATCCCCCGGATCCGTTCCTTTTCCTCTTTGGTAACCCACGGGTTGAGTTGGCCCTGGGCAAGCAAACCATCCTATTTGGTTGCATGTGAGGGAGGAATATCCCTGGCCTTTCCACGGCCCACCCCCGGGTAGATCTTCATGTGTCGACAGCTCGGGGAGAAAACCCTCGACTTGTTTGTTCGCTCGTGAGTAGTGGCCCTCCAGCCTCTGTCTGCGTGATGCCCCCGCCCCTACCCCCTTCCCTCCCCTCTCGCCAGTCGTCCAAACTGAGCTGGTGTTCTCCCCATGGTGGGAGGGGATCCTCAATGACCATTGAAATTACCCCGAGGTGGATTAGCGCCCTGGGAAATATTACTCTTCCAACCAAATTAGGCCTTATTGTACTGACGTTCGCTAGAAAGCATGACAAACTAAATTGTTTTTATGGCCAAATCCTTTAACAAGCATGGCAAATCGGATCGATTTGTCATGAAAAGAAATTTGCCGTCATCACGACTACATAATTTGCCATGTCCTCCCAGCGGATGTTCGCTGGTTATCGAACTCCAAAATTATTGTGTTCATTAACAGCAACATTAAAAAAAACTTGGGGCGTAGCATACCGTGAGGCAACAACTTTGCTTTCGTCACCAGTGTATGGCTGCTGCACGTTACTATTGGCCACTTTCGTCTACAGTCATTTATATTTCAGTTACTAGGAGTAGTACTGAAGGCACCTTTGATGAGAGAATGAGTGGAAAGGAATATTGAAGGCCTGAAGTGATGCTGTGATTAGAAGGTGGGGTGATAAATTTCTGTGAGCGCATCATATCATGCATTAAATCGTGACGGCAATGGGTCGGAGAGGAACGGCGGATGAGAATGACGGCGCTGTGCTCTTGTTTACTGCGCATATCTACCCCAACGGCATCTCGTCCTCAACCGACTGGTCGTGCTGGCCCACGTGTCTCAGGTCATCTGTACACATTTTTAAAATTTCATTTTTAAATATTGAAAAGAAATGCTCTCTCTCTGTTCTAGAAAGTTGTTTTGGATTTATTTGCCGATTGAGTTAAATCGTCTATCTTTTTCAGTTTTTAATTTCAGCCCCATGCACCAATGCTCGTTCCCATCTGGCAGTACAGAGAACATCAGAAATATAAAAATATAGAATCAAATATATATATTTGTCCTTGGTAATTATAGCCTGCGGGGGTGTTTCTAAAATGAAATCGTTCTGCTTATAATGGTTTTTTGTCCAACATTCATACAACAAATACAGTAAACAGATGATTCATGATATGGCCCACAAACTGAATTTCAGTTTTGGATAGAAATTTGATGTATGCATAGCTTTGACGTTCCTAATGTTGAGATAAAGCATGTAGCCAATACGCCTTTCTTTGGCCATGCACGGCGTAGGGCACTGGCTGTAGTTAAACACGAGAAAGCTCAAGAGCATCATAACACGCAGACCGCGATATTTTTGAACACCCTTGTTTAACTTGCGTAGCGTAACTCTAATTATGAGCATATACTTATTGAAAAGGGCGCAATGTTGCATGTCAGTTACTCTTATTGATCCCTTTTCAAAGGGTCAACTACATTTTAGTAAATTTCACTTTCCGAGTCCATACTCCTTAGTAGGAACACCCCCTTGATGTTTCGGTTTCGGCTAACTAATGCCAAGTGAACATGAGATTCGACAATGAAAATACTATGTCTGGAGAGATTCGACAATGACAACAACGATAGATTCGACAATGACAACAACAAGAACAAAATATTGTTTTCCCTACATGCAAGGACAAAACCTAAATTCAAAGTAAAACAAATTTGTTGTCTTTTGATTTTATAATGAAAATGAATATACAACTAAAAAACATTTTTACCTTGAATTGTAGAGCAATGATTGCGTGATATGTTCTCAAATATCTTTCAAATATGTATTGATCAAAATTAAATAAAAATTGCTTGACAACGCGGTATTGACAAAAACAAATTACATATCACTTTTTCCCATTAAATAATCATTCATTCTCTTTCTCTCCCGTCCATCTGAACACATTTTCTACTTAACACCTAAAGATAAGGTTTGCGGTACATTGTAATGCCCTAAGCATAGAGCTGCCATGAACCTTAACCCTTACATACAAACACTATTAAAGTCAAGCACATATTTGGATTACTTCCTAACTTTTAACATAGGATGGTAGAAACTATGAGCAAAAGTTTGTTTAAAAATCTTTACATAGTATACTTGGAAAATCATACACATGATTATCTTAACAAATAAGTATGCAATAAATATTTTATTTGAATTTTTAGGTCACAGGGGACACACGTTCTTTCAGACTTAAAAGTTATACACCTGCCTATAAGACGATATGATAGGAACGAATCTAGTGGAGGAGTTTGTGCCCAAGGGTGGTTCAATCTTGACATTAGGATCAAATATGGGAGGCTACCTAGCCGCAATCAACTGATGTAACTAGTTGGATGCGACCCGTACATTGGGAAGGCAATCTGAAGTTGAAAAAACTTTGACACGTTATTCAAATGAGGACTAACCCACACAAACGACTGGAGTCGTAAAACCCAAATTATGGGGGACTAGAGGTTCCATCTCACGAATTTGGATGAACTTTGTCCCATTTGGCTGATTATTTGAATGACTTCATTGGGGAATAAGTTGTCAAAATATAAAGTTATTGAAGATCTTCTTGAATTTTGGCAACACCTTTAACATTCTGGATACCTCTCACTAAACTAGTCATTATTTTTTCTCCACAACCACAAACAATGCAAGGTGGTTAAGTTGGGAAATACATTTGAAGGGGCTTCTACAAAAGGAAATATGCCCTAGAGGCAATAATAAAGTTGTTATTTATATTTCCTTATATCATGATAAATGTTTATTATTCATGCTAGAATTGTATTAACCGGAAACTTAGTATATGTGTGAATACATAGACAAACAGAATGTCACTAGTATGCCTCTACTTGACTAGCTCGTTGAATCAAAGATGGTTATGTTTCCTAGCCATAGACATGAGTTGTCATTTGATTAACGGGGTCACATCATTAGAGAATGATGTGATTGACTTGACCCATTCCGTTAGCTTAGCACTTGATCGTTTAGTATATTGCTATTGCTTTCTTCATGACTTATACATGTTCCTATGACTATGAGATTATGCAACTCCCGAATACTGGAGGAACACTTTGTGTGCTACCAAACGTCACAACGTAACTGGGTGATTATAAAGGTGCTCTACAAGTGTCTCCGATGGTACTTGTTGAGTTGGCATAAATCGAGATTAGGATTTGTCACTCCGATTGTCGGAGAGGTATCTCTGGGCCCTCTCAGTAATGCACATCACTATAAGCCTTGCAAGCAATGTAACTAATGAGTTAGTTGCGGGATGATGCATTACGGAACGAATAAAGAGACTTGCCAGTAACGAGATTGAACTAGGTATCGAGATACCGACGATTGAATCTCGAGCAAGTAACATACCGATGACAAAGGGAACAACGTATGTTGTTATGCGGTTTGACCAATAAAGATCTTCGTAGAATATGTGGGAGCCAATATGAACATCCGGGTTCCGCTATTGGTTATTGACCGGAGACGTGTCTCGGTCATGTCTACATAGTTCTCGAACCCATAGGGTCCGCACGCTTAACATTCGGTGACAATCGGTATTATGAGTTTATGTGTTTTGATGTACCGAAGATAGTTCGGAGTCCCGGATATGATCACGGACATGACGAGGAGTCTCGAAATGGTCGAGACATAAAGATTGATATATTGGACGACTATATTCGGACACCGGAAGTGTTCCGGGGGTCACCGGATAATTATCGGAGTGCCGGGGGGTTATCGGAACCCCGGGGGGAACTAATGGGCCAACATGGGCCTTGTGAGAGAGAGAGGAGGGAGCCATGGGCTGGCCGCCCCCCCCCCCTGAGTCTGAATTGGACAAGGAGGGGGGCGGCGCCCCCTCTTTCCTCCCTCTCTCCCTCTCCTTCCTTCCCCCTTCCCCCTTCCTAGTTGGACTAGGAAAAGGGGAGTCCTACTCCTACTAGGAGGACGACTCCCCCCTCTCCTTGGCGCACCCCAAGAGCCGGCCGGCCTCCCCCTTGCTCCTTTATATACGGGGGCAGGGGCACCCTATACACAACAGACATTGTTCATAGCCGTGTGCGGTGCCCCCCTCCACCATAATCCACCTCGGTCATATCGTTGCAGTGCTTAGGCGAAGCCCTGCGCCGGTAGCTTCATCGTCACCGTCATCACGCCGTCGTGCTGACGAAGCTCTCCCTCGACACTCTGCTGGATCGTGAGTTCGTGGGACGTCACCGAGCCAAACGTGTGCAGATCACGGAGGTGTCGTACTTTCGGTGCTAGGATCGGTAAATCGTGAAGACGTACGACTACATCAACCGCGTTGTCATAACACTTCCGCTTACGGTCTACGAGGGTACGTAGACAACACTCTCCCCTCTCGTTGCTATGCATCACCATGATCTTGCGTGTGCGTAGGAATTTTTTTTAAATTACTACGTTCCCCAACAGTGACATCCGAGCCAGGTTTATGCGTAGATGTTATATGCACGAGTAGAACACAAGTGAGTTGTGGGCGATAATAGTCATACTACTTACCAGCATGTCATACTTTGATTCGGCGGCATTGTTGGATGAAGCAGCACGGACCGACATTACGCGTACGCTTACGCGAGACTTGTTCTGTCGACGTGCTTCGCACACAGGTGGCTGGCGGGTGTCAGTTTCTCCAACTTTAGTTGAATCGAGTGTGGCTACGCCCGGTCCTTGTTGAAGGTTAAAATAGCACATACTTGACGAAAAATCGTTGTGGTTTTGATGCGTAGGTAAGAACGGTTCTTGCTCAACCCGTAGCAACCACGTAAAACTTGCAACAACAAAGTAGAGGACGTCTAACTTGTTTTTGTAGGGCATGTTGTGATGTGATATGGTCAAGACATTATGCTAAATTTTATTGTATGAGATGATCATGTTTTGTAACGGAGTTATCGGCAACTGGCAGGAGCCATATGGTTGTCACTTTATTGTATGAAATGCAATCGCCATGTAATTGCTTTTCTTTATCACTAAGCGGTAGCGATAGCCGTAGAAGCAATAGTTGGCGAGACGACAACGATGCTACGATGGAGATCAAGGTGTCGCGCCGGTGACGATGGTGATCATGACGGTGCTTTGGAGATGGAGATCAAAGGCACAAGATGATGATGGCCATATCATATCACTTATATTGATTGCATGTGATGTTTATCCTTTATGTATCTTATTTTTCTTAGTTCGACGATAGCATTATAAGATGATCTCTCACTAAATTTCAAGGTACAAGTATTCTTCCTGAGTATGCACCGTTGAGAAAGTTCGTCGTGCCGAGACACCACGTGATGATCGAGTGTGATAAGCTCTACGTTCACATACAACGGGTACAAGCCAGTTTTGCACACGCAGAATACTTGTGTTAAACTTGATGAGCCTAGCATATGCAGATATGGCCTCGGGACACTGAGACCGAAAGGTCGAGCGTGAATCATATAGTAGATATGATCAACATAATGATGTTCACAATTGAAAACTACTCCATCTCACGTGATGATCGGACATGGTTTAGTTGATATGGATCACGTGATCACTTAGATGATTAGAGGGATGTCTATCTAAGTGGGAGTTCTTTAGTAATATGATTAATTGAACTTTAATTTATCATGAACTTAGTACCTGATAGTATTTTGCATGTCTATGTTGTTGTAGATAGATGGCCCGTGCTGTTGTTTCGTTGAATTTTAATGCGTTCGTAGAGAAAGCTAAGTTGAAAGATGATGGTAGCAACTACGCGGACTGGGTCCGTAACTTGAGGATTATCCTCATTGCTGCACAGAAGAATTACGTCCTGGAAGCACCGCTAGGTGCCAAACCCGCTGCAGGAGCAACGCCAGATATTATGAATGTCTGGCAGAGCAAAGCTGATGACTACTCGATAGTTCAGTGGGCCATGCTTTACGACTTAGAACCGGGACTTCAACGACGTTTTGAACGTCATGGAGCATATGAGATGTTCCAGGAGTTGAAGTTAATATTTCAAGCAAATGCCCGGATTGAGAGATATGAAGTCTCCAATAAGTTCTACAGCTGCAAGCTGGAGGAGAATAGTTCTTTCAGTGAGCATATACTCAAAATGTTTGGGTATAACAATCACTTGATTCAACTGGGAGTTAATCTTCCTGATGGTAGTGTCATTGACAGAATTCTTCAATCACTGCCACCAAGATACAAGAGCTTCGTGATGAACTATAACATGCAAGGGATGGATAAGACAGTTTCCGAGCTCTTCGCAATGCTAAAGGCTGCGGAGGTAGAAATCAAGAAGGAGCATCAAGTGTTGATGGTCAACAAGACCACCAGTTTCAAGAAAAAGGGTAAAGGGAAGAAAGGGAACTTCAAGAAGAATGGCAAGCAAGTTGCTGCTCAAGTGAAGAAGCCCAAGTCTGGACCTAAGCCTGACACTGAGTGCTTCTACTTCAAAGGGACTGGTCACTGGAAGCGGAACTGCCCCAAGTATTTGGCGTATAAGAAGGATGGCAAGGTGAACAAAGGTATATGTGATATACATGTTATTGATGTGTACTTTACTAATGATCGCAGTAGCACCTGGGTATTTGATATTGGTTCTGTTGCTAATATTTGCAACTCGAAACATGGACTACGGATTAAGCGAAGATTGGCTAAGGACGAGGTGATGATGCGCGTGGGAAATGGTTCCGAAGTCGATGTGATCGCGGTCGGCACGCTACCTCTACAACTACCTTCGGGATTAGTTTTAGACCTGAATAATTGTTATTTGGTGCCAGCGTTAAGCATGAACGTTATATCTGGATCTTGTTTGATGCGAGACGGTTATTCATTTAAATCAGAGAATAATGGTTGTTCTATTTATATGAGTAATATCTTTTATGGTCATGCATCCTTGAAGAGTGGTCTATTTTTGTTGAACCTCGATAGTAGTGACACACATATTCATAATATTGAAGCCAAAAGATGCAGAGTTGATAATGACAGTGCAACTTATTTGTGGCACTGCCATTTGGGTCATATTGGTATAAAGCGCATGAAGAAACTCCATTCTGATGGACTTTTGGAATCACTTGATTATGAATCACTTGGTACTTGCGAACCATGCCTCATGGGCAAGATGACTAAAACTCCGTTCTCCGGAACAATGGAGCGAGCAACAGATTTGTTGGAAATCATACATACTGATGTATGGGGTCCGATGAATGTTGAGGCTCACGGCGGGTATCATTATTTTCTCACCTTCACAGATGATTTGAGCAGATATGGTTATATCTACTTAATGAAACATAAGTCTGAAACATTTGAAAAGTTCAAAGAATTTTAGAGTGAAGTGGAAAATCATCGTAACAAGAAAATAAAGTTTCTACGATCTGATCGTGGAGGAGAATATTTGAGTTACGAGTTTGGTCTTCATATGAAACAATGCGGAATAGTTTCACAACTCACGCCACCCGGAACACCATAACGTAATGGTGTGTCCGAACGTCGTAATCGTACTTTACTGGATATGGTGCGATCTATGATGTCTCTTACTGATTTACCGCTATCATTTTGGGGTTATGCTTTAGAGACGGCTGCATTCGCGTTAAATAGGGCACCATCTAAATCCGTTGAGACGACACCTTATGAACTGTGGTTTGGCAAGAAACCCAAGTTGTCGTTTCTTAAAGTTTGGGGCTGTGATGCTTATGTGAAAAAGCTTCAACCTGATAAGCTCGAACCCAAATCGGCGAAATATGTCTTCATAGGATACCCAAAGGGGACTGTTGGGTACACCTTCTATCACAGATCCGAAGGCAAGACATTCGTTGCTAAGAATGGATCCTTTCTAGAGAAGGAGTTTCTCTCAAAGAAGTGAGTGGGAGGAAAGTAGAACTTGATGAGGTAACTGTACCTGCTCCCTTATTGGAAAGTAGTTCATCACAGAAATCTGTTCATGTGACTCCTACACCAATTAGTGAGGAAGCTAATGATGATGATCATGTAACTTCAGATCAAGTTACTACCGAACCTCGTAGGTCAACCAGAGTAAGATCCGCACCAGAGTGGTACGGTAATCCTGTTCTGGAGGTCATGTTACTTGACCATGACGAACCTACGAACTATGAGGAAGCGATGATGAGCCCAGATTCCGCGAAATGGCTTGAGGCCATGAAATCTGAGATGGGATCCATGTATGAGAACAAAGTGTGGACTTTGGTTGACTTGCCCGATGATCGGCAAGCCATCGAGAATAAATGGATCTTCAAGAAGAAGACTGACGCTGACGGTAATGTTACTGTCTACAAAGCTCGACTTGTTGCGAAAGGTTTTCGACAAGTTCAAGGAGTTGACTATGATGAGACCTTCTCACCCGTAGCGATGCTTAAGTCCGTCCGAATCATGTTAGCAATTGCTGCATTTTATGATTATGAAATTTGGCAAATGGATGTAAAGACTGCATTCCTGAATGGATTTCTGGAAGAAGAGTTGTATATGATGCAACCTGAAGGTTTTATCGATCCAAAGGATGCTAACAAAGTGTGCAAGCTCCAGCGATCCATTTATGGACTGGTGCAAGCATCTCGGAGTTGGAATAAACGTTTTGATAGTGTGATCAAAGCATATGGTTTTATACAGACTTTTGGAGAAGCATGTATTTACAAGAAAGTGAGTGGGAGCTCTGTAGCATTTCTAATATTATATGTGGATGACATATTGTTGATTGGAAATGATATAGAATTTCTGGATAGAATAAAAGGATACTTGAACAAGAGTTTTTCAATGAAAGACCTCGGTGAAGCTGCTTATATATTGGGCATCAAGATCTATAGAGATAGATCAAGACGCTTAATTGGACTTTCACAAAGCACATACCTTGATAAAGTTTTGAAGAAGTTCAAAACGGAGCAAGCAAAGAAAGGGTTCTTGCCTGTGTTACAAGGTGTGAAGTTGAGTTAGACTCGATGCCCGACCACTGCAGAGGATAGAGAGAAAATGAAAAGTTTTCCCTATGCTTCAGCCATAGGCTCTATCATGTATGCAATGCTGTGTACCAGACCTGATGTGTGCCTTGCTATCAGTTTTGCAGGGAGGTACCAAAGTAATCCAGGAGTGGATCACTGGACAACGGTCAAGAACATCCTGAAATACCTGAAAAGGACTAAGGATATGTTTCTCGTTTATGGAGGTGACAGAGAGCTCGTCGTAAATGGTTACGTCAGTGAAAGCTTTGACACTAATCCGGATGACTCTAAGTCACAAACCGGATACGTGTTTATATTGAACGGTGGAGCTATCAGTTGGTACAGTTCTAAGCAAAGCGTCGTGGCGGGATCTACACGTGAAGCAGAGTACATAGCTGCTTCGAAAGCAGCAAATGAAGGAGTCTGGATGAAGGAGTTCATATCCGATCTAGGTGTCATACCTAGTGCATCGGGTCCAATAAAAATCTTTTGTGACAATACTGGTGCAATTGCCTTGGCAAAGGAATCCAGATTTCACAAAAGAACCAAGCACATCAAGAGATGCTTCAATTCCATCCGCGATCAAGTCAAGGAGGGAGACATAGAGATTTGCAAGATACATACGGATCTGAATGTTGCAGACCCGTTGACTAAGCCTCTCTCACGAGCAAAACATGATCAGCACCAAGACTCCATGGGTGTTAGAATCATTACTGTGTAATCTAGATTATTGACTCTAGTGCAAGTGGGAGACTGAAGGAAATATGCCCTAGAGGCAATAATAAAGTTGTTATTTATATTTCCTTATATCATGATAAATGTTTATTATTCATGCTAGAATTGTATTAACCGGAAACTTAGTACATGTGTGAATACATAGACAAACAGAATGTCACTAGTATGCCTCGACTTGACTAGCTCGTTGAATCAAAGATGGTTAAGTTTCCTAGCCATAGACATGAGTTGTCATTTGATTAACGGGATCACATCATTAGAGAATGATGTGATTGACTTGACCCATTCCGTTAGCTTAGCACTTGATCGTTTAGTATATTGCTATTGCTTTCTTCATGGCTTATACATGTTCCTGTGACTATGAGATTATGTAACTCCCGAATACCGGAGGAACACTTTGTGTGCTACCAAACGTCACAACGTAACTGAGTGATTATGGAGGTGCTCTACAGGTGTCTCCGATGGTACTTGTTGAGTTGGCATAGATCGAGATTAGGATTTGTCACTCCGATTGTCAGAGAGGTATCTCTGGGCCCTCTCGGTAATGCACATCACTATAAGCCTTCCAAGCAATGTAACTAATGAGTTAGTTGCGGGATGATGCATTACCAAACGAGTAAAGAGACTTGCCCGTAACGAGATTGAACTAGGTATTGAGATACCGACGATCGAATCTCGGGCAAGTAACATACCGATGACAAAGGGAATAACGTATGTTGTTATGCGGTTTGACCGATAAAGATCTGCGTAGAATATGTGGGAGCCAATATGAACATCCGGGTTTCGCTATTGGTTATTGACCGGAGACGTGTCTCGGTCATGTCTACATAGTTCTCGAACCTGCAGGGTCCGCACGCTTAACGTTCGGTGACGATCGGTATTATGAGTTTATGTGTTTTGATGTACCGAAGATAGTTCAGAGTCCCGGATATGATCACGGACATGACGAGGAGTCTCAAAATGGTTGAGACATAAAGATTGATATATTGAACGACTATATTCGGACACCGGAAGTGTTCCGGGGGTCACCGGATAATTATCGGAGTGCCGGGGGGTTATCGGAACCCCGGGGGAACTAATGGGCCAACATGGGCCTTGTGAGAGAGAGAGGAGGGAGCCATGGGCTGGCCGCCCCCCCCCCCCCTTGGGAGTCTGGATTGGACAAGGAGGGGGGCGGCGCCCCCTCTTTCCTCCCTCTCTCCCTCTCCTTCCTTCCCCTTCCCCTTCCTAGTTGGACTAGGAAAAGGGGAGTCCTACTCCTACTAGGAGGAGGACTCCCCCCTCTCCTTGGCGCGCCCCAAGGGCCGGCCGGCCTCCCCCTTGCTCCTTTATATACGGGGGCAGGGGGCACCCTAAACACACTACAGACATTGTTCTTAGCCGTGTGCGGTGCCCCCCTCCAACATAATCCACCTCGGTCATATCGTTGCAATGCTTAGGCGAAGTCCTGCGCCGGTAGCTTCATCATCACCGTCATCACGCCGTCGTGCAGACGAAGCTCTCCCTCGACACTCTGCTGGATCGTGAGTTCATGGGACGTCACCGAGACGAATGTGTGCAGATCGCAGAAGTGCCGTACTTTTGGTGCTAGGATCGGTAAATCGTGAAGACGTACGACTACATCAACCGCGTTGTCATAACGCTTCCTCTTACGGTCTACGAGGGTACGTAGACAACACTCTCCCCTCTCATTGCTATGCATCATCATGATCTTGCGTGTGCGTAGGAATTTTTTTTAAATTACTATGTTCCCCAACATTTACTGGTTCACCCCATTGTCAAGTTGCACTTCTAGCATAGTGATGAAACAACAAAGTATACGTTAAAAGCATAGCAATATTACCATAAGACGTCACATGCAGATGTTTTTTATTGGCTAGGCTTAGTAATTCTTTCCAACTAATTTGTGCGCCTTGCTGAAATGTGAGGTGTGTTGTATCCATGTGCTCTTCAAATTACTTTACTTAACTTAGAGGTTGTTGAGAGTATCCACGGTACATGTAAGTGGGTGGCAGCAATCTCGTGTCGGTCTCAACCGTCGGTAGTAAATTAGATGGTTCGTATGTATGAGTTATGGGAAGTGAACCATCACCACTAGCTTGACTGTTTATAGGAGTGAAGATATTACACTACAAAAATTAGTGATCAAAGTTGGATATGAAAATCGTGTCGATATTCAAATCAAAAAACCTTTCAAGCGTGAGATGGAGTAAATAAACTAATCATGTTTTAGTAGCTAAAGTGACTAACGGGTTCCGAATGAAGCTAAGTGGCTAGTGTTTTTTATTGGATATTCGTCAACATCGAGCACCCAAACCCCCCTACAACGCCACAGGCGCCTGTGCGGGAGCTACCACTTGGTAACCATGGATACTAGAGTACTAAGAAATACTACAATAGAAACATTCGTTGTGGTGAAAATATAGAAAAAACAACTTAATCAAATTGGGGATTATGTGCGTGGATATTTCCAGTTTCCACCGACTAGTTACAAAACTTACAAACACATGTAAGTTTGTTGTTTTGGACCAGAAAAAAAGGTTTATTGTTTTTCAGAAGAATATCAATGGAGTTATGGAAATGTTAAAAATTTGATCTTAGATTTTTAACATTTCCCAGCTAACGCCCATATTTGCCATGCGAAAACAGATAAATTTGCCATGTTTGTGTATAAGGATTTGCCATGTTCTAAAGTGAAAATTGTCATACAGTGTAAAAATTTGTCAGAAAATTATCATGCCGTCGCGAGTAATTGCCATGCGCTCGATCGGAATCCGACGTACCTAAGGGAGTCAACCCTAAAAATATGACATCGGGTGTATATTGGAGTCCTATATAAAGTTACAAAACTTAGACCGACAAGTTACAAAACGTAAAAAATGATCTGGATGGTGCATCTCCAATCCGATGATAAAGTTGTTTTTTTCTTTTCTTTCACCACAAATGATGCTCTTACTCTCATCGTCACTAGGGTAGTAGTGAGGGTTCGTTTAGCTCACATATCCCTTTCCGCGGTGCCCCCAACTCCGTGGTCGATCGAGGATAAAATCTCTGTTATAAGTAGCAGCCCTGTCAGAGCGGCAACTTGGCCGCTTGCTCGCCTCCTTGGAGGCAGCTTGTCCTGGGTCTGGCAAGGCGATTGGCTGCTTCCTAGCGGAAGAGGTTTCTACGGGCACAATAAAGAAAAGGAAGATGGCTCTCAGGACCATAGCACGAAGAGTGACGCCATTGATAAGGCGTCAGTGGCTGCTTAATGGAGGGTACTCAGTCCCATCGTCCTCCATGTGTGTCTGGCTCATCTCCATGGATTTGGTGGCGTCCTATGTATTCAACCTTAATTTTGTTGAGGGTTTCTTTGAGACATTGAAGTGCGAGGGTTCGTGGTTGTTACATATTATGTATGTTTGTCGGGTTAACCGTGAGGTCATGGAGTTTGTTTCTTAGCAAGTACTAATTAAAATACAAAAGATAATTGTTTTAGAGAGTAGTCCACGTGTGTTCTATATGTATCGTTTTTTGTCTGGTTTTCTGTTAATTAAGTGGGTAATTCTCTTCTTCTTAATTACTAATTGATGCTTTTGCGTCCTTTTCCAATAAAAACAAACAACCAGTAGGCAGCATCGGAGCACTGAAGCAGTGTGGCCACCCAGCCACACTCCCGCTCGTCCTTTTTGCGCTTCCTGTGGCCAGATCGCTACTCTGATCCATCTAGTCGTAGCTGCCCTTCCTCCTCGTCGCCAATTAAAAGGCCTACGGCCCCGGAGGGCCTCGCTCCGAGCTCCACAGCCTTTATTCCCCAATTAAACCCTTCGCTTCCCAAGCTTTTAAGATGCGACTAGTGGCCACTCCTCTCCGAATCGGCCGTACCGATTCCTAATAACCATTTCAGTGTATGCGTCGTGGTAACTGAGACGGCGGCAGGCAGGCACGCAAAAGAGCGCCTCCGCCTTCCCCCGCTCTCACGTGGTTCACACCCGCGCCCTCCCCTCCTCGCTTGCCCCGCCGCCTAGCTATATATCCAGTCTCGCCAAGCCAAGCCCTCAGCTCCTCTGCTACCTCTCACTTTCTCTCGAACCTGGCCGTCTGTCTGCCTGCCTGCCACCCATCCTTGCACTGCTTACAGTGAGGAGAGTGAGCTCGATCGGTCGGCCATGGTTGAGGCGGCAGCTGCAGTGGCGGAGGAGGAGCATGACGCGGCGGTGCGGGAGTACGACGACGTCCGCGACCGCGGCGGCGTGGAGGAGGTGGAGCGGGAGTGCGAGGTGGGGTCCAGCGGCGGCGGCGGCGGCGGCCAGATGTGCCTCTTCACGGACCTCCTCGGCGACCCGCTCTGCCGCATTCGCAACTCGCCGGACTTCCTCATGCTGGTACGTATTATTTTTCTTTTTGAGGAAGTATTCGTACGTGCCTACAGAACAATGGCTGCGTTCTCCGTTCGTACTGTATATCCGTTTTGCCTTTTTCCTCCGCTCGTTTAATTTCCTGTCGCTTCGGCGTTGGCCCACTCCCGCCTCTCTCGAAAACTAATTAACTCGAAACGCATGTTTGAACCGCCCTGATATGGAAAGGTCGCGGAGACAGCAACCGGCAGCGCCGGCGGCGGCGGCGGCGGCGCCGAGATAATCGGCCTCGTCCGCGGCTGCGTCAAGTCCGTCGTCTGCGGCGGCTCCCACTCCAAGGACCCCATCTACACCAAGGTCGCCTACATCCTCGGCCTCCGCGTCTCACCCAACCATCGGTACGTGCATAATATACCATCATCATCATCATCATCATCATCGACATGCAGCTATTTTCACTGGATTCCAATATTCGTACGTATACCAGCCTTCTGTAACTTTGGAATGCTATGTGCGCAGGAGGAAAGGGGTGGGGAGGAAGCTCGTGGAGAGGATGGAGCAATGGTTCCGGCAGAAGGGCGCGGAGTACTCGTACATGGCGACGGAGCAGGACAACGAGGCGTCCGTGCGCCTCTTCACCTCCCGCTGCGGCTACTCCAAGTTCCGCACGCCGTCCTTGCTCGTGCACCCGGTGTTCCGCCACGCCCTCAAGCCCTCGCGCCGCGCCTCCATCGTGCGCCTCGAGCCTCGCGACGCCGAGCGCCTCTACCGCTGGCACTTTGCCGCCGTCGAGTTCTTCCCCGCAGACATCGACGCCGTGCTGTCCAACGCCCTGTCACTCGGCACGTTCCTGGCACTGCCGGCGGGCACGAGTTGGGACGGGGACGTCGAGGCGTTCCTCGCCGCGCCGCCGGCATCGTGGGCGGTGCTGAGCGTGTGGAACTGCATGGACGCCTTCCGCCTCGAGGTGCGTGGCGCACCCCGCCTGATGCGCGCCGCGGCCGGCGCAACGCGGCTGGTGGACCGGGCGGCGCCGTGGCTCCGGATACCCTCCATCCCGAACCTCTTCGCGCCGTTCGGGCTCTACTTCCTCTACGGCCTGGGCGGCGCCGGACCGGGGGCGCCGCGGCTGGTGCGCGCGCTGTGCCGGCACGCGCACAACATGGCCCGACGAGGCGGCTGCGGCGTGGTGGCCACCGAGGTGGCCGCCCTCGAGCCCGTGCGCGCGGGGGTGCCGCACTGGCCGCGGCTCGGCGCCGAGGACCTCTGGTGCATCAAGCGGCTCGCCGACGGCTACAACCACGGCCTGCTCGGCGACTGGACCAAGGCGCCGCCCGGGCGCTCCATCTTCGTCGACCGGCCTGCTCCTTCCAGAGCACTCTGCCGTGCCAGTGTTCCCTCCCGAACCTTCTGAGTTCCAAGGACGCGGTGCATCACATTTTGCCGTACGTACGTAGAGTGCTCTCTGTTTCAACTTGGTCAAGTTCAGATAGATGTGCGGTTACAGCTCTCTGGTCGAGAGAACATGAGCTGACTTTGTCGACAGAGCTTTTTTTTTTTGAGAAACTTGTCGACAGAGCTGAGTAGCAGACCAGAGTGAAAACCTGGCGACCTTTTTGGTGCCTTTGGGCCGCTTTTTCGGCTTTCCGTGGCAATTACTGGCTGAAACTTAGGCCCGCTTCGTAGATTTGCTGCTTTTCTGCGCTCTGCGTCGACGCATCCCCTTCCCCGTCTATGTCAGATCCTGCTTTTGTTGGTTCGATGATGAGCCCGGGACAGGGCTCCGGACTCCGGACTTGTTCTGGATTCCGCTGCGTGGTTTACGTGTGACCCGCAGGCTTGGCTTCACCGGCCGGCCCCCCCCCCCGTTGGAGGTCGACCGCGGGGATTCACGACACATATCAGCCGACAACAGAGCAGGATAAGAGCCCGGGACATTTGCTAGTGGGGTGAAATTCGATAATGATTCCACTTTATGTCTTTTAGTACTCCGTACATAGTACCGGTCCCTTTTTTTCACCGCATATGTCGAGTTTTTCACACATGTTATCAGTGTGTCTGGCTCGGTTTGGTTCAGAAAACCACTGCTGCTAGAATCAGCAACGTCCAGGCTGCTCTGGTCGTAAGCCCAAACCGGACGTACCAGAGTAATGATTGGCCCCGTACCGTGCAATGGACACACAGAGAGCGATGCATGCTGGTAGTAGTACGATCCGGCGGCTGATACTGTTCCCGCGCTACAGATTTGCAGGTGTCATTGCTAGCAGTAGTACTGCAACAGACTGAACTCCCTGGCAGTATGTCCAAGACTTTCCCCGGCGGGGGGTCACGGCGAATTGACTCCACAGAGCAGCCAGCAGACGTGAGCGCACGGACTCCACACGGCGGCGAGCGCGAAAGGGACGCCGGATTTATCAGGAGGTGGCTGCCGTGCGCCACATACGTAAAGATCGACCGCGATCGCTTGCTCATCGGGTCGCCGTCGTGTGTCTCCCAAGTGGATCCGGGTTAAATGAAGCGCGGATGTTGACGACGAGGAGAAGGCCCCGGGCCCCTGGCCGGTGCGTGCACTGTGGGTGTGCCCTGGTCGACCGACTGCCGTCGCGTCGGGACGTGCGCCGTGCGTGCTGTAAAGGCTTTCACCGCACTGTGCCCGTCCGTCCGGCGGTTACTGTCTGCCGACACACAGCCGCCTCCGAATTTACGACGGTGTCGTCGCGCCGGTCAGGACCGCCGCCGGATTTAAAGTCCACCGTCTTTTACCTACTAATCATTCGGGTTCATCCTATTCGCTAGCGGGAGGAGTAGCTTGGTACCGTGGTCGGCTCGTCTGCCAAATGGCGAGCGAGCGAGCGCTGCTCAAAGTCAAGAAGAGCTTACTTTTTGCATGGGCGCATGCACCAGGCCAGCGACTAGCTACTGGGTGTGGGAGCAGTGTGATGCAACCGTCACGACCTCAGCTGTGAAAGTGAAACTGTTTTCCGGCAGAATCATCTATGTGGTTGACCCTTAATCAACGAATTTTGTAATTGGTAAACCACAAGGATTTTGTAACAAAACCGAACGACCCGGATCCCGTCCATTCTGGATCGAACAGTCAGCTCATCGAGTTGTTGCAATGAGAGTGAGCCGCACGGTGCCTCGCGTGCTTCTAGCCGTGCCCCCTTCGCGTGTCTCCGTCAGGTGGGTTATATTTGTCATATTACTCTCCATCTCACATTCATCCGCGGCTGAATCGGCGGGACTGTGGTCTGTTTCTCCGGCTGGCGGTTAGCAATCATTCACACCCCTTGATTTCTGTTAGCGCAATCCACCCCCCCCCCGTCCTTTCCTCCGCTGGTTATGGTTGTCTTCGCGTTTGCGCCGGTTTCTGGACATTGGAGCACAGCGTGGTGTTGTTAGCTTTCGCGGGATGGCTGGTGGCAGAGGAAGTATGAACTGAGGTCGGTTCATCCAGATTTGGTCGGCGGTGGGTGGTGGTGATGTTTGGGGGCTTAGAGTTTCTAACCCCTCAAGATGATTTCGGATGACATGGTCGTTTTATTGCTTAATCCGTCCGTGCATGACGGATTTATTGTGTGAGTGCACGGATTTCGGATGACATGCAGATTTAGACTAATGGAAGGTAGTTTTGACATTTTGTACCAAGAAATTCATTGTTCAAGAGCTTCGGATCCATGTTGCTGACAAGGGCACTGGTAAAAAAGCATTCCACCCCCACTCGGAAGAAGCAGGATCCGCGTAGGTGATCTATCACTGTCTTTTCACTTCTTTGTTTCAGTTTTATCTTTTGTCATTTTTTATATGATAACTGTAGTGGTCACTGCGTGGTAGGTTTAGTTATTGTTGTACGGTATTTCCGGTAGTATAACTTATGATAACTTGCGCCTCTATTTGTTCCCCTCTTGTTTCTACTTTTTTTTTGCTCCAACCACTTTTTTGACTTCTTTTATGCACTGGTGTCTCAAGAACAAGGTATTTTCATTTCCGAGTTTCCATTTTTTCCCTCTCTTTTTCATATAAAAGATGTATTGATTTTGCTTGCAATAGGTCTCATGTAAGCACCGCAGCAGATGAGGAATTGTGATATGACATCGAGGTGATTCTCACGTTCTCTGTCCTTTTTAGTGTCACCTGTTCTCTTCAACATAGATAACTTAGTCAAAAATAGGCTGATATTTTACCTTACTAGCATGATAACTTATTTATTCAACATAGGTAACTTAGTTAAAATAGGCTGATAATTTACATCACTAATATCTGATATCTTGTTTTCTTCAACATATATAACTTAGTCAAAATTGTCTGGTAATTTACATTACCAGCATCTGAGAACTTGTTTCTTCAACATAGATAACTTAGTCAAATTAGGCTGTTAATTTTCATTACTAGGATCTGATAACTGATTTTCCTTCTCCCCTTTTTTATTTTTTGCAGCCAGACAAAACATAAGAATATTGTGAAAAAGGTTCGTCCTACCAAGACTAGGTCTTCTCCTCGGTTCAAATCCACATCATCACAGCCGAGGGGGGGTGTTGGTCTTAAAGAACTACCCACGTCGATGTCTCTAGTTGCGGTCGCGCAAGCTAGTGTGATAGGCTCTTCGCTAGCCTTTGTTGAAGGTCCAACAGGGTGTGAAGGCGCATCTGATGTGCTCGCGGCCACCTCACCAGCTGAAGTTGTAGAATGGCTTGTTGTAGCGCCCACCATCGCTGCAGTTGTAGAAGAACTTGTCGATGTGGTCGTTATCACTAAAGTTGAAGATTCTGAAGTTGTTATCGCTCGCCCATTGCGGAAGCGGTTGAAGATCGAGCGCAAGATGTCCAAATTCCTGGTAAACCAAGTGTTGATGAAGATCAAGCAGAAGACAAAGTTGTCCATTCCTCTATTGCAACCCCAGGTGTCGAGAAGCCAGTGTCGAAGCTTCCCAAGTCGCCACTTCAGCGCCAAGTGTCCAGGCCGAAGCTCAAGTTGAAGCTGTCCAAGTTCAGCTGAAGAACAAAAAATGTTCACATCCAAGCTTAAGCTCAAGTTGTACAAGTTCAAGTCCCTGAGGCGGCACTAGACATTGTTGAAGCCAAAGTTGTCCCCGCTAGAGAATTCAACACCCTTGAAGCTAGAGAAGACGTCGTTGTACATAGAGTGGTTGGTGATTTCACCACACCAAGTTGCTCTCGTGGCCTCTGATACATCGCCAACGTATCTATAATTTATGAAGTATGCATGCCATGTTATTATAATTTTGTATGATTTTGGTGCACTTTTATATGTCTTTTATATGATTTTCATGGACTAACATATTGAACTAGTGCCCACTGCCAGTTGCTGCTTTCTGCTTGTTTTAGGTTTTTCCAGAAAATCTATATCAAATGAAGTCCAAATGCAGCGAAACGTTTTGACAATTTTTTCTGGAAGGAAAGGGACCCAGGAAGCTTCGGGAGAGTACCAGAAGACCCACAAGGGCCCCACAAGCCACCATGGCGCGCCCAAGGGGGTGGCCACGCCCTGGTGCCTTGTGGCCCCTCTTTGCGTGATTCCAACGCCAAAAAATTATATAAATACAAAAAACCCAGAAATAACCCTAGAACTTTGACTCCGCCGCCGCAAGCCTCTGTACCAAATAGATCCCATCTGGAGCCCAGTTCGGGCACCCCGTCGGTGGGGGAAATCATCACCGAAGGCCATCTTCATCATCCCTGCGGTCTCCATGACGAGGAGGGAGTAGTTTACCCTCGGGGCTGAGGGTATGTACCAGTAGCTATGTGTTTGATCTCTCCCTCTCTCTTTCTCTCTCTCTCTCTCTCTCTCTCTCTCTTGTTCTTGATTTGGCATGATCTTGATGTACCACGAGCTTTGTTAATATAGTTGGATCATATGGTGCTTTCCCCTCTCACTACTAGGGAAAAGCCTAGCAGTAGCGCGGGTTTTAGGTATATCAGTAGCGCGGGTGCCCGCGCTACTGATACGACGCTACAGCTAACTGGTAGTAGTAGCGCGGGTGCCACCCGCGCTACTACTACGTCCGTTAGTACTAGCGTGGATACCACCCGCGCTACTACTAACTAGTAGTAGCGTGGTTCTGGACCCTCGCTACTGCTAACTAATTAGGAAATAAAAAAATAAATTCCAGCCATGGCTGCTGCTGCTAGGCATCATCGTCCTCTTCATCCATGGCCGATGCTAATCCTGGAAGGGATGAAGTCGTCCATGGAGATGGTGCATCCCCATCCAACTCTTCTCCAGAACTCTCCTTTGCTGCAGCTACAAAAAAAGAGATAAGGATTAGAAGAGGAAGAGAGAGATAGAGAGGAGTAGGTGCAGCAACTCACCAGTGGCCACCGGAGTTGGAGCCGAAACCCTAGATGACGCCATGGGTTGCGTCCATCAGAGATCTGGCCATCATCATGGGCGGCGCTCTGCTGGATCTTCCTCTCCTTCTAGCAGCGGAGGAGGAGGAGGAAGGAGGGGCTACGGTGGAAGAGGAGGTCGCCTGATTTGAGGGAGATGTCGAGGAGCGAGGCTGGCAGTTGTGGTGGGCGAGGAAGGGCATCGCAGGTGGGAGGAAGAAGTGAAATCGAGAGAGTGTGGGTCTGGGATTGGGCCTGAAGGAAATATGCCCTAGAGGCAATAATAAAGTATTATATATTTCCTTATATCATGATAAATGTTTATTATTCATGCTAGAATTGTATTAACCGGAAACATAATACATGTGTGAATACATAGACAAACAGAGTGTCACTAGTATGCCTCTACTTGACTAGCTCGTTAATCAAAGATGGTTATGTTTCCTAGCCATAGACATAAGTTGTCATTTGATTAACGAGATCACCTCATTAGGAGAATGACGTGATTGACTTGACCCATTCCGTTAGCTTAGCACTCGATCGTTTAGTATGTTGCTATTGCTTTCTTCATGACTTATACATGTTCCTATGACTATGAGATTATGCAACTCCCGTTTACCGGAGGAACACTTTGTGTGCTACCAAACGTCACAACGTAAATGGGTGATTATAAAGGTGCTCTACAGGTGTCTCCAAAGGTACTTGTTGGGTTGGCGTATTTCGAGATTAGGATTTGTCACTCCAATTGTCGGAGAGGTATCTCTGGGCCCACTCGGTAATGCACATCACTATAAGCCTTGCAAGCATTGTGACTAATGAGTTAGTTGCGGGATGATGTGTTACGGAACGAGTAAAGAGACTTGCCGGTAACGAGATTGAACTAGGTATCGAGATACCGACGATCAAATCTCGGGCAAGTAACATACCGGTGACAAAGGGAACAACGTATGTTGTTATGCGGTCTGACCGATAAAGATCTTCGTAGAATATGTGGGAGCCAATATGGGCATCCAGGTCCCGCTATTGGTTATTGACCGGAGACGTGTCTCGGTCATGTCTACATAGTTCTCGAACCCGTAGGGTCCGCACGCTTAACGTTACGATGACAGTTTTATTGAGTTTTGATGTACCGAAGGAGTTCGGAGTCCCGGATGAGATCGGGGATATGACGAGGAGTCTCGAAATGGTCGAGACGTAAAAATCGATATATTGGACGACTATATTCGGACTTCGGAAAGGTTCCGAGTGATTCGGGTATTTTTCGGAGTACCGGAGAGTTACGGGAATTCGTATTGGGCCTTAATGGGCCATACGGGAAAGGAGAGAAAGGCCTCAAAAGGTGGCCGCACCCCTCCCCATGGTCTGGTCCGAATTGGACTAGGGAAGGGGGGCGCACCCTTCCTTCTTTCTCCTTCCCCCTTCCCTTCTCCTACTCCCACAAGGAAAGGAGGAGTCCTACTCCCGGTGGGAGTAGGACTCCCCCCTATGGCGCGCCTCTCCCCTTGGCCGGCTGCCTCCCCCTTGCTCCTTTATATACGGGGGCAGGGGGGCACCCCAGAGACACAACAATTGATCCTTGAGATCTCTTAGCCGTGTGCGGTGCCCCCCTCCACCATATTACACCTCGATAATACCGTTGCGGAGCTTAGGCGAAGCCCTGCGTCGGTGGAACATCATCATCGTCACCACGCCGTCGTGCTGACGAAACTCTCCCTCAACACTCGGCTGGATCGGAGTTCGAGGGACGTCATCGAGCTGAACGTGTGTAGAACTCGGAGGTGCCGTACGTTCGGTACTTGATCGGTCGGATCGTGAAGACGTACGACTACATCAACCGCGTTGTGATAACGCTTCCGCTGTCGGTCTACGAGGGTACGTGGACAACACTCTCCCCTCTCGTTGCTATGCATCACCATGATCTTGCGTGTGCGTAGGAAATTTTTTGAAATTACTACGTTCCCCAACAGTGGCATCCGAGCCTGGTTTTATGCGTTGATGCTATGCACGAGTAGAACACAAGTGAGTTGTGGGCGATATAAGTCATACTGCTTACCAGCATGTCATACTTTGGTTCAGCGGTATTGTGAGATGAAGCGGCCCGGACCGACATTACGCGTACGCTTACGCGAGACTGGTTTCACCGTTGCGAGCACTCGTTGCTTAAAGGTGACCGGCGGGTGTCTGTCTCTCTCACTTTAGTTGAACCGAGTGTGGCTACGCCCGGTCCTTGCGAAGGTTAAAACAGCACCAACTTGACAAACTATCGTTGTGGTTTTGATGCGTAGGTAAGAACGGTTCTTGCTAAGCCCGTAGCAGCCACGTAAAATATGCAACAACAAAGTAGAGGACGTCTAACTTGTTTTTGCAGGGCATGTTGTGATGTGATATGGTCAAGACATGATGTGATATAATGTGTTGTATGAGATGATCATGTTTTGTAACCGAGTTATCGGCAACTGGCAGGAGCCATATGGTTGTCGCTTTATTGTATGAGATGCAATCGCCATGTAATAGTTTTACTTTATCACTAAGCGGTAGCGATAGTCGTAAAAGCAATAAGTTGGCGAGACGACAACGATGCTACGATGGAGATCAAGGTGTCGCGCCGGTGACGATGGTGATCATGACGGTGCTTCGGAGATGGAGATCACAAGCACGGTGCTTCGGAGATGGAGATCACAAGCACAAGATGATGATGGCCATATCATATCACTTATATTGATTGCATGTGATGTTAATCCTTTATGCATCTTATCTTGCTTTGTTTGACGGTAGCATTATAAGATGATCCTTCACTAAATTATCAAAGTATAAGTGTTCTCCCTGAGTATGCACCGTTGCGAAAGTTCTTCGTGCTGAGACACCACGTGATGATCGGGTGTGATAGGCTCTACGTTCAAATACAACGGGTGCAAAACAGTTGCACACGCGGAATACTCAGGTTAAACTTGACGAGCCTAGCATATAACAGATATGGCCTCGGAACACGGAGACCGAAAGGTCGAGCGTGAATCATATAGTAGATATGATCAACATAGTGATGTTCACCATTGAAACTACTCCATCTCACGTGATGATCGGACATGGTTTAGTTGATATGGATCACGTGATCACTTAGAGGATTAGAGGGATGTCTATCTAAGTGGGAGTTCTTAAGTAATATGATTAATTGAACTTAAATTTATCATGAACTTAGTCCTGATAGTATTTTGCAAATTATGTTGTAGATCAATAGCTCGCGTTGTTGCTTCCCTGTGTTTATTTTTGATATGTTCCTAGAGAAAAATTATGTTGAAAGATGTTAGTAGCAAAGATGCGGATTGGATCCGTGATCTGAGGATTATCCTCATTGCTGCACAGAAAAATTATGTCCTTGATGCACCGCTAGGTGACAGACCTATTGCAGGAGCAGATGCAGACGTTATGAACGTTTGGCTAGCTCAATATGATGACTACTTGATAGTTTAGTGCACCATGCTTAACGGCTTAGAATCGGGACTTCAAAGACGTTTTGAACGTCATGGACCATATGAGATGTTCCAGGAGTTGAAGTTAATATTTCAAGCAAATACCCGAGTTGAGAGATATGAAGTCTCCAACAAGTTCTATAGCTAAAAGATGGAGGAGAATCGCTCAACTAGTGAGCATGTGCTCAGATTGTCTGGGTACTACAATCGCTTGAATCAAGTGGGAGTTAATCTTCCAGATAAAATAGTGATTGACAGAATTCTCTAGTCACCATCACCAAGTTAGTAGAACTTCGTGATGAACTATAGTATGCAAGGGATGACGAAAGTAATTCCCGAGCTCTTCGTGATGCTGAAATCGACGAAGGTAGAAATCAAGAAAAACATCAAGTGTTGATGGTTGACGAGACCACTAGTTTCAAGAAAAGGGCAAAGGGAAGAAGGGGAACTTCAAAAGAACGGCAAGCAAGTTGCTACTCAAGTGAAGAAGCCCAAGTCTGTACCTAAGCCTGAGACTAAGTGCTTCTACTGCAAAGGGACTGGTCACTGGAAGCGGAACTACCCCAACTATTTGGTGGATAAGAAGGATGGCAAAGTGAACAAAGGTATATTGGATATACATGTTATTGATGTGTACTTTACTAGTGTTTATAGCAACCCCTCGGTATTTGATACTGGTTCAGTTGCTAAGAGTAGTAACTCGAAACGGGAGTTGCAGAATAAACAGAGACTAGTAAAAGGCGAGGTGACGATGTGTGTTGGAAGTAGTTCCAAGATTGATATGATCATCATCGCACACTCCCTATACTTTCGGGATTAGTGTTGAAACTAAATAAGTGTTATTTGGTGTTTGCGTTGAGCATGAATATGATTTGATCATGTTTATTGCAATACGGTTATTCATTTAAGTTAGAGAACAATTGTTGTTCTGTTTACATGAATAAAAACCTTCTATGGTCATACACACCAACGAAAATGGTTTGTTGGATCTCGATCGTAGTGATACACATATTCATAATATTGAAGCCAAAAGATGCAAAGTTAATAATGATAGTGCAACTTATTTGTGGCACTGCCGTTTAGGTCATATTGGTGTAAAGCGCATGAAGAAACTCCATACTGATGGGATTTTGGAATCACTTGATTATGAATCACTTGATGCTTGCGAACCGTGCCTCATGGGCAAGATGACTAAAACGCCGTTCTCCGGAACTATGGAGAGAGCAACAGATTTGTTGGAAATCATACATACAGATGTATGTGGTCCGATGAATATTGAGGCTCGTAGCAGGTATCATTATTTTCTGACCTTCACAGATGATTTGAGCAGATATGGGTATATCTACTTAATGAAACAGAAGTCTGAAACATTTGAAAAGTTCATATAATTTCAGAGTGAAGCGGAAAATCATCGTAACAAGAAAATAAAGTTTCTACGATTTGATCGTGGAGAAGAGTATTTGAGTTACGAGTTTGGCCTTCAGTTAAAACAATGTGAAATAGTTTCACTACTCACGCCACCTGGAACACCACGGTGTAATGGTGTGTCCGAACATCGTAACCGTACTTTATTAGATATGGTGCGATATATGATGTCTCTTACCGATCTACCACTATCGTTTTGGGGTTATGCATTAGAGACAGCTGCATTCACGTTAAATAGGGCACCATCAAAATCCGTTGAGACGACGCCTTATGAACTGTGGTTTGGCAAGAAACCAAAGTTGTCGTTTCTTAAAGTTTGGGGTTGCGATGCTTATGTGAAAAAGTTTCATCCTGATAAGCTCAAACCCAAATCGGAGAAATGTGTCTTCATAGGATACCCAAAGGAGACAGTTGGGTACAACTTCTATCACAGATCCGAAGGCAAGACATTCGTTGCTAAGAATGGATCCTTTCTAGAGAAGGAGTTTTCTCTTGAAAGAAGTGAGTGGGAGGAAAGTAGAACTTGATGAGGTAACTGTACCTGCTCCCTTATTGGAAAGTAGTTCATCACAGAAATCTGTTCCTGTGACTCCTACACCAATTAGTGAGGAAGTTAATGATGATGATCATGTAACTTCAGATCAAGTTACTACCAAACCTCGTAGGTAAACCAGAGTAAGATCCGCACCAGAGTGGTACGGTAATCCTATTCTGGAGGTTATGGTGAGCCCAGATTCCGCAAAATGGCTTGAGGCCATGAAATCTGAGATGAGATCCATGTATGAGAAGAAAGTGTGGACTTTGGTTGACTTGCCCGATGATCGGCAAGCAATTGAGAATAAATGGATCGTCAAGAGGAAGACGGACGCTGATAGTAGTGTTACTATCTACAAAGCTAGAATTGTCGCAAAAAGGTTTTTTCGACAAGTTCAAGGTGTTGACTACGATGAGAGAGTTTCTCACTCGTATCTATGCTTAAAGTCTGTCTGAATCATGTTAGCAATTGCCGCATTTTATGAAATATGGCAAATGGATAAACAAAACTACATTCCTTAATGGATTTATTAAAGAAGATTTGTATATGATGCAACCAGGAGGTTTTGTCAATCCTAAAAGTGCTAACAAAATATGCAAGCTCCAGCGATCCATCTATGGACTGGTGCAAGCATCTCGGAGTTGGAATATACACTTTGATAAGTTGATCAAAGGATATAGTTTTATACAGACTTGCGGTGAAGCCTGTATTTACAAGAAAGTGAGTGGGAGCACTACAGCATTTCTGATAAGTATATGTGAATGACATATTGTTGATCGGAAATAATGTAGAATTATTCTGCAAAGCATAAAGGAGTGCTTGAAAGGAGTTTTTCAAAGATAGACCTCGGTGAAGCTGCTTACATATTGAGCATCAAGATCTATAGAGATAGATGAAGACGCTTGATAAGTTTTTTCAATGAGTACATACCTTAACAAGATTTTGAAGTAGTTCAAAATAGAACAGTCAAAGAAAGAGTTCTTGCCTGTGTTACAAGGTGTGAAATTGAGTAAGACTCAAAGCCCGACCACGGCAGAAGATAGAAAGAGAATGAAAGTCATTCCCTATGCCTTGGCCATAGGTTCTATAAAGTATGCCATGCTGTGTACCAGATCTATTGTATACCCTACACTGATTTTGGCAAGGGAGTACAATAGTGATCTAGGAGTAGATCACTGGACAGCGGTCAAAATTATCCTTAGTGGAATAAGGATATGTTTCTCGATTATGGAAGTGACAAAAGGTTCGTCGTAAAGGGTTACGTCGATGCAAGTTTTGACACTAAATCTAGATGACTCTAAGTCTCGGTCTAGATACATATTGAAAGTGGGAGCAATTAGCTAGAGTAGCTCCGTGCAGAGCATTGTAGACATAGAAATTTGCAAAATACTTACGGATCTGAATGTGACAGACCCGTTGACTAAAATTATCTCACAATCAAAACATGATCACACCTTAGTACTCTTTGGGTGTTAATCACATAGCGATGTGAACTAGATTATTGACTCTAGTAAACCCTTTGAGTGTTGGTCACATAGAGATGTGAACTATGGGTGTTAATCACATGGTGATGTGAATTATTGATGTTAAATCACATGGCGATGTGAACTAGATTATTGACTCTAGTGCAAGTGGGAGACTGAAGGAAATATGCCCTAGAGGCAATAATAAAGTATTATATATTTCCTTATATCATGATAAATGTTTATTATTCATGCTAGAATTGTATTAACCGGAAACATAATACATGTGTGAATACATAGACAAACAGAGTGTCACTAGTATGCCTCTACTTGACTAGCTCGTTAATCAAAGATGGTTATGTTTCCTAGCCATAGACATAAGTTGTCATTTGATTAACGAGATCACCTCATTAGGAGAATGACGTGATTGACTTGACCCATTCCGTTAGCTTAGCACTCGATCGTTTAGTATGTTGCTATTGCTTTCTTCATGACTTATACATGTTCCTATGACTATGAGATTATGCAACTCCCGTTTACCGGAGGAACACTTTGTGTGCTACCAAACGTCACAACGTAAATGGGTGATTATAAAGGTGCTCTACAGGTGTCTCCAAAGGTACTTGTTGGGTTGGCGTATTTCGAGATTAGGATTTGTCACTCCAATTGTCGGAGAGGTATCTCTGGGCCCACTCGGTAATGCACATCACTATAAGCCTTGCAAGCATTGTGACTAATGAGTTAGTTGCGGGATGATGTGTTACGGAACGAGTAAAGAGACTTGCCGGTAACGAGATTGAACTAGGTATCGAGATACCGACGATCAAATCTCGGGCAAGTAACATACCGGTGACAAAGGGAACAACGTATGTTGTTATGCGGTCTGACCGATAAAGATCTTCGTAGAATATGTGGGAGCCAATATGGGCATCCAGGTCCCGCTATTGGTTATTGACCGGAGACGTGTCTCGGTCATGTCTACATAGTTCTCGAACCCGTAGGGTCCGCACGCTTAACGTTACGATGACAGTTTTATTGAGTTTTGATGTACCGAAGGAGTTCGGAGTCCCGGATGAGATCGGGGATATGACGAGGAGTCTCGAAATGGTCGAGACGTAAAATCGATATATTGGACGACTATATTCGGACTTCGGAAAGGTTCCGAGTGATTCGGGTATTTTTCGGAGTACCGGAGAGTTACGGGAATTCGTATTGGGCCTTAATGGGCCATACGGGAAAGGAGAGAAAGGCCTCAAAAGGTGGCCGCACCCCTCCCCATGGTCTGGTCCGAATTGGACTAGGGAAGGGGGGCGCACCCTTCCTTCTTTCTCCTTCCCCCTTCCCTTCTCCTACTCCCACAAGGAAAGGAGGAGTCCTACTCCCGGTGGGAGTAGGACTCCCCCCTATGGCGCGCCTCTCCCCTTGGCCGGCTGCCTCCCCCTTGCTCCTTTATATACGGGGGCAGGGGGCACCCCAGAGACACAACAATTGATCCTTGAGATCTCTTAGCCGTGTGCGGTGCCCCCCTCCACCATATTACACCTCGATAATACCGTTGCGGAGCTTAGGCGAAGCCCTGCGTCGGTGGAACATCATCATCGTCACCACGCCGTCGTGCTGACGAAACTCTCCCTCAACACTCGGCTGGATCGGAGTTCGAGGGACGTCATCGAGCTGAACGTGTGTAGAACTCGGAGGTGCCGTGCGTTCGGTACTTGATCGGTCGGATCGTGAAGACGTACGACTACATCAACCGCGTTGCAATAACGCTTCCGCTGTCGGTGTACGAGGGTACGTGGACAACACTCTCCCCTCTCGTTGCTATGCATCACCATGATCTTGCGTGTGCGTAGGAATTTTTTTGAAATTACTACGTTCCCCAACAGGGCCTCCGTGCGCTATGTTTATACATGTGTCGGTGGGTTGATAATAGTAGCGCTGTGTTTATACCCACGCTACTACTATGGCATCTCCCGGGGTGCACGGTGGAGACCACTTAGTAGTAGCGTGGGGTTTATAACCCGCGCTACTACTATCAACTTAGTAGTAGCGCGGGTTGGGGTTTATAACCCGCGCTAGTACTATCAACTTAGTAGTAGCGTGGGTTTATAACCCGCGCTACTACTATGGCTGGTCCCGGAAGGCACGGTGGAAATCACTTAGTAGTAGCGAGGGGTAAAAACCCACGCTACTACTATCAACTTAGTAGTAGCGAGGGCTAAAAACCCACGCTACTACTATCAACTTAGTAGTAGCGTGGGTTTATAACCTGCGCTACTAGTAATTAGCAGTAGCAAGGGGTATAAACCTACGCTACTAGTAAGCGTCTGCCTATAAGCTTTTCCCTTGTAGTGTCTCTATCTTGTTGTGATGAATTTAGTATTTACCTTTGAGATTTCACTATTATCGGATTGAATATTTTGGATTTGAGAACACTTGATGTATGCCTTGCATGTGTATACTCATGGTGACAACAGGGCGTTCTATTGATTCACTTGATATATGTTTTGGCAATCAACTTGAGGATTCCCGCGGTGACATTGGGTAATCTAGGCATATATGCCGATGCACGTTTTCGTCCAAGTTTCTCTAGTAGAAACTTTGGGGCACTCTTTGAAGTTATTTGTGTCAGATTGAATATTATGAATCTGAAGTTGTTTGATGCATATCGAATAATCAACTCACGGATACTTGTGGTGACATTGGAGTATCTAGGTGACATTAGAGTTGGTTGATGCGTATCATATGGTGTTATTTTAGTACGAACTCTAGGGCTGTTCGTGACACTTATAGGGATAGCTCAATAGATTGATCGGAAAAGATAACTTTGAGGTGGTTTCATACCCTACAACAATTTCTTCTTGTGTTCTCCGCTAGATAAGGACTTTGGAGTGATTCTTTGTCGCACGTTGATGGATTGTTATATGATTCAATTATGTTAGCACTGTTGAGAGATTACACTAGTGAAAGTATGAACCCTAGGCCTTGTTTTCAAGCATTGCAATACCGTTTGTGCTCCGTTTTCTCACTTGCTACCTTGATGTTTTTATATTTTCAGAATACAAAAACCTATATCTACTCTCCATACTACTCTTGTATCACTATCTCTTCGCCGAACTAGTGCATCTATACAATTTGCCATTGTATTGGGTGTCTTGGGGACACAAGAGATTTCTTGTATTTGGTTGCAGGGTTGTTTGAGAGAGACCATCTTCATCTTACGCCTCCCACGGATTGATAAACCTTAAGTCATCCACTTGAGGGAAAATTTCTACTGTCCTACAAAACTCTGCGCTTGGAGGCCCAACACGAGTCTATAAGAATAAGTTGTGTAGTAGACATCAAGCTCTTTTCTAGCACCATTGGAGGGGAGGTGAGTTCTTGAAGGTATATCTTTAGATCTTGCAATTGAATCTTTTAGTTTCTTGTTTTATCACTAGTTTGGTTTATAAAATAAAACTACAAAAAATATGGAATTGAGGTTGCCTCGTATTATTCATCTTTATAATGTATTTCTTGAAAATGATGGATCAGAAAATTGTGCTCAATTGTTAGAAGAAGAACTCAATAAAATGTTTGGCATAAAATCTTTGAATGATGAGCATGATTGCAATGTTGTTAGCATGGATTCTATGAATATCCAAAATACTAATGATGATTGCACTAGTCGGGACAACAATGTTTCTTATAAGCATGTCAATTTTTGTGGAGTGCATAAAGTTTGTGAAGACATGCCTTATAGGGATGATAGATTTTGTAAGAAGTGTAAACATGATAAAACCAACTGGTGGCTTAAAGTGATAGATGAATTTTCTACAAAATTATGCTCTCTTCATCCCATTACTTGTGAACTTTGCAATAGGATTGGTCATCTTAATTTCCAGTGCAAACTTTTTCATGATCGAATCGTGTCCAAATATAGCAATAACTTGATCACCCTTGAACTTTATAATGAACTTTGTTTATTTTTTTGGGTGTGAAGAATTGTCACATAAAAATAGTTGGTTTGAAGCATTCATATTCACAGACCATGTTGAAACTAGTTTGAAAGAAATCTATATATTTTGTGTGGTAAATTGCAATGATAATGCTTATATTGCCAACTATAGAAAGACGAGAAAACCAATAGAATATAAAGGTATACTGATGAAAGGGTAAAGATTTCCACTTTCCATCCTATTGTCTCACATGATGAAATAGGTGACGAGAAGGAGCACCCTATTCAACCAATCTTATCAATAAGAAGCTCGGAAAAATTGATTAAACCCACACATGATGTGGTGAAGAAGAAGAAAAGAAGAAAGAGTAGAGGTAAAGAGGTATCCCTCCCAAACGATGTTGCTCCTATTATTGTTGTGCCGCATGAGAATGAATCAAAAATAACTGTGGAAGATGATACACTGATGATGATATTGCTTCTTTGTCTTATGGCACAATGACCGAAGGAACTATTGAGGATGATTTTGTCATGCCTATTACTTGTTGTGATAATTATGATTGGGAAGATAGTGACACTTCTTATAATCTTGAGAATATTTTTGGCGCCAAATTGGAAATTATGATGATAGTAATTGTTATACTTTTGTTGCTATTCATACTATTAATGATGAGAGTGATTATGCTTATGATATGCAAAACCACAAGCTTGGGGATTGTCGTGGTGATCTCACGACAGATGCCATGGGATGGCTAAAAGTGGGGATAGACACAAGGGCACCGGTGGGTTCCAGAGGCGAGGTTGGCACGCGCAGGTGTGTGACACGAGACGTACCTAGGTTCGGGGCTCTCCGTATAGATAACACCCCTAATCCTGTTGAATATGGTCGATATGAAGTGGTTACAGGTTTGCTCCTGGAGCTGTTCGAGGGGGAAGGAAGACAGGCCAGTTCATGCTCTACCTCTCTGAAGGTGGGTGGACGTGTGTTCTAATAATGCTCAGCCCTTTGCATGGAGGGGCACCGGGGGGTCTTATAGGCTGCCCCCTCGGGGTTACAATGGTAATATTACATGGGCGTGGGGCCCTGGTGTCATCCTCTGGGAGCCAGCAGTGGGGGCCGCTGGGCCTATCGGGTCCGCCGGATGCGGGACTCACTGGGTCTGCCGAGTAAGGGCCATACCGGGGCCGTCGGGTGTAGGTACGGACAGCTGCTTGATACTGTGGCACGCCTTGCCAGGCGTCATGGGACGGTCAGCGCTGCCCGCTACAAGGCAGCGCCTCCAGGACACCGCCTGCCTGGGCGGGGGCGGGGGATGCGCCGTTGCCGCACCGTCGGGGATGGGGTAAAGGAGGGCGCGTTGTAGCCGCGCCTGCTTGCCGCTGGGGCTTGACTTCTCGTGGACGGCCGGCATACGCCAGCCGACCGACCGGGTCGCGGCACCCGGCCGGCCCGCGCTGGGGAGCCGGCCAGGGACGAGCCAGAACGAGGGGCTTTGTCAGCCCTGGATTTTTAAAAGGGGATCCGGGTTCCGTTGCCTGCCCGGGGGCCATCCCCACAATAGTAGTCCCCGAAGCTATGAAGGCTCGCCAGCTCCGAGCAGGGGGGCCTTCGCAGCTTATCCCCCTAAGGCGATGGTTGTGTTGGTGAAGCATGCGGGCGCCGGGTCCCAGCAACACCCACTGTGTGCCGGCTTCCGGAAGCCAGATCGCGGCATCCCGGCCTGGGCGGGAAACCGAAACGCCAACCGTGTGTTGACTCGAGATGGAAGGAAGCTTTCCGCGGCCCGATGCAGCGCCATATGGTGAACAGCGGCGGGCGAGGCCCTGCTAGGCCAGGCGCTCAACGGGACATAACGGCGGGCTGGGCCCCTCCACGCAGCGCCCTCGGCCCGCGCTATTGGGGAACGTTGCATGGCAAACAAAAAATTTCCTACGCTCACCAAGATCAATCTAGGAGAAGAACATCTATGAGAGGACAGATTGCATCTACATACCCTTGTAGATCGCTAACCGGAAGCGTTAAGAAACGCAGTTGATGTAGTCGAACGTCTTCGCAATCCAATCATGACCCGTCCCGCGAACTCCCGATCCAAGTGCCGAACGGACGGCACCTCCACGTTCAACACACGTACGGCTTGATGACGCCTTCACCTCCTCGATCCAGCGAGCGATGGTGAAGTAGTAGCTCGATTCCTCCGGCAGCACGATGGTGTGGTGGCGGTGGTGGTGGAGAAATCTCAGCAGAGCTTCGCTAAGCACTACGGAGAAGAAGATGGACTATGAGGGAGAGGAAGGGCAGCGTCGTGGCGTGGAGATGTGTTCTTGGGGTGCGGCTGCCCTCTCTCTACCTCTCTATATATAGGGGGAAGGGAGGAGGAGGGGGCACCTTAGATCCCATCTAGGGGGTGGCGGCCACAGGGGGAAACCCTAGATGGGTTTTGGGCGCCTCCAACCCCCCGGGAGCCTTGGCCCCCAAGGCAAAAGGGTGGGAACCCTAGGGAGGGCGCCCCCACCTCCTCTGGTAACGTGGGATGGGGTGTGGGGAGCGCACAACCCCTTAGTGGGCTGATGTGCCCCCTCTCCTAGGCCCACGAGGCCCCCCAACACTTGTCGGGGCCCCGAAACCCCTTTCGGTGATGCTGGTCATCGCCCGGTACCCCTGGCACAATTCCAGACTCCAATACCCTTCGTCCAATATATCGATCTTCACCTTCGGACCATTCCGGAGTTCCTCCTCACATCCGGGATGTCATCCGGGACTCCGAACTACCTTCGGTAACAACCATAATGACTCAACTATACTTATATCGTCACCAAACGTTAAGTGTGTAGACCCTGCGGGTTCGACAACTATGCAGACATGACCGAGACACCTCTACGGTCAATAACCAATAGCGGGACCTGGATGCCCATATTGGTTCCCACATATTCTACGAAGATCTTATCGTTCGAACCTCGATGTCAAGGATTCAGCTAATCCCGTATGTACTTCCCTTTGTCTATCGGTATGTTACTTGCCCGCGATTCGATCGTCGGTATCTCCATACCTAGTTCAATCTCGTTACTGGCAAGTCTCTTTACTTGTTCTGTAATACAAGATCCCGTGACTGACTCATTGGCCACATTGCTTGCAAGCTTATTGTGATGTTGTATTACCGAGTGGGCCCTAAGATATCTCTCCGTCATACAGAGTGATAAATCCCAGTCTTGATCCATGCCAACTCAATAGACACCCTCGGAGATACCTGTAGAGCACCTTTATAGTCACCCAGTTACGTTGTGACGTTTGGTACACACAAAGCACTCCTCCGGTGTCAGTGAGTTGCATGATCTCATGGTCATAGGAACATATACTTGACATGCAGAAAAACTATAGCAATAAACTTGATACGATCATATGCTACGTTCATAGTTTGGGTCTTGTCCATCACATCATTCTCCTAATGATGTGACCCCGTTATCAAATGACAACTCATGTCCATGGCTAGGAAACCATAGCCATCTTTGATCAACGAGCTAGTCCGGTAGAGGCTTACTAGGGACATGTTGTTGTCTATGTATCCACACATGTATTTGAGTTTCCGGTCAATACAATTTTAGCATGGATAATAAACGATTATCATGAACAAGGAAATATAATAATAACCACTTTATTATTGCCTCTAGGGGATATTTCCAACAGTCTCCCACTTGCACTAGAGTCAATAATCTAGCATTACATGGTAATGAATCTAACACCCATGGAGTTCTGGTGTTGATCGTGCTTTGCCCGTGGAAGAGGTTTAGTCAACGGATTTGCAATATTCAGGTCTGTATGCACTTTGCAAATGTTTATGTCTTCCTCCTTGATGTAATCACGTATGGAATTGAAGGGTCGCTTTATGTGTCTGGTCCTCTTGTGAAACCTTGGTTCCTTCGCTAGAGCAATGGCACCAGTGTTGTCACAGAACAGAGTCATCGGGTCCAATGCACTAGGCACAACTCCAAGATCTGTCATGAACTGCTTCATCCAGACACCTTCCTTTGCTGCCTTCGAGGCAACTATGTACTCCGCTTCGCATGTAGAATCAGGTACCACGCTTTGCTTAGAACTGCACCAGCTTACCGCTCCCCCATTTAGAATATATATACGTATCCGGTTTGAGACTTAGAGTCATCCGGATCAGTGTCAAAGCTTGCATCGACATAACCCTTTACGACGAGCTCTTGATCACCTCCATAAATGAGAAACATTTCCTTAGTCCTTTTCAGGTACTTAAGGATATTCTTCACTGTTGTCCAGTGATCCACTCCTGGATTACTTTGGAACCTTCCGGCCATACTTATGGCAAGGCTGAAATCCAGTCTTGTGCACAGCATCGCATACATGATAGAGCCTATGGCAGAGGCATAGGGGATGACACGCATATTTTCTCTATCCTCTGTAGTCATTAGGCATTGAGTCTGACTCAACTTCACACCTTGCAAAACAGGCAAGAACCCCTTCTTGGACTGATCCATTTTGAACTTCTTCAAAATCTTACCACGATATGTGCTTTATGAAAGTCCTATCAAGCGTCTTGATCTATCTCTATAGATCTTGATGCCTGATATGAAAGCAGCTTCTCCTAGGTCCTTTATTGAAAAACTCTTGTTCAAATATTCCTTCACATTTTCCAAAAGTTATATATTGTTTCCAATCAGCAATATGTCATCCACATATAATACTAGAAATGCTATAGAGCTCCCACTCACTTTCTTGTGATACAAGCTTCTCCATAAACTTGTATAAACCCAAATGCCTTGATCACCTCATCAAAGTGAATATTCCAACTCCGAGATGCTTGCACCAGCCCATAAATGGATCGCTGGAGCTTGCACACTTTGTCAGCATTCTCTGGATCGACAAAACCTTTCGGTTGCATCATATACAACTCTTCCTTAAGGAAACCATTAAGGAACGCTGTATCTGCCAGATTTCATAATCGAAAAATGCGTCTATTGCCAACATGATTCTGATGGACTTAAGCATCGCTACAGGTGAGAAAGTCTCATCGTAGTCAACTCCTTGAACTTGTGAAAACCCCTTTGCCACAAGTTGAGCTTTATAGATGGTGATATTACCATCCGCGTCCGTCTTCTTCTTGAAGATCCATTTATTCTGAATGGCCTTTCGCCCTTCACGTAATACTTCCAAAGTCCATACTTTGTTTTCATACATGGATCCCATCTCGGATTTCATGGCCTCTAACCATTTGTCAGAATCCGGGCCCACCATCGCTTCTCCATAGCTCATAGGTTCATCGTTGTTGTTGTCCAATAACATGACCTCCAAGACAGGGTTACCGTACCACTCGGGAGCGGTACGTATCCTTATCGACCTACGAGGTTCGATAGTAACTTGATCCGAAGCTTCATGATCATGATCATCTGCTTCCTCTTCAACTGACGTAGGTGCCATAGGGACATCTTTCTGTGCTGTGCTACTTTCTGGTTGAAGTCAAGGTTCAAGAACCTCATCAAGTTCTATCTTCCTCCCACTCAATTCTTTTGAGAGAAACTCTTTCTCGAGAAAGGACCCGTTCTTCGCGACAAACACTTTGCCTTTGGATCTGAGATAGAAGGTATACCCAACCGTCTCTTTTGGGTATCCAATGAAGACGCATTTGTCCGCTTTGGGTTCGAGCTTTTGCGGCTGAAGCCTTTTAACAAAAGCATCGCAGCCCCAAACCTTAAGAAACGACAACTTAGGTTTCTTTCCAAACCATAGTTCATACGGTGTCGTCTCCACGGACTTAGATGGTGCCCTATTTAAAGTGAATGCAGCTGTCTCTAATGCATAACCCCAAAACGATAGTGGTAGATCGGCAAGAGACATCATAGAATGCACCATATCTAATAAGGTTCGATTACGACGTTCGGACACACCATTACGCTGTGGTGTTCCAGGTGGCGTCAACTATGAAACTATTCCACATTGTCTCAAGTGATTGCCAAACTCATAACTCAGATATTCTCCCCCTGGATCGGATCGTAGGAATTTAATCTTCTTGTTACGATGATTCTCAACTTCACTCTAAAATTGCTTAAACTTTTCAAACGTTTCAGATTTATGCTTCATTAAGTAAATATACCCATATCTACTCAAGTCATCGGTGAAGGTGGGAAAGTAACGATATCCACCGCACGTGTCAACTCTCATTGGACCACACACATCAGTATGTATGATTTCCAACAAGTCACTTGCCCGTTCCATGTTTCGGAAAACGGGGTTTTAGTCATCTTGCCCATGAGGCATGGTTCGCATGTGTCAAGTGATTCAAAATCAAGTGACTCCAAAAGTCCATCAGCATGGAGTTTCTTCATGCGCTTTACAACAATATGACCTAAGCGGCATTGCCACAAGAAAGTGCTATTACCATTATTAACTCTACATCTTTTGGCATCAAAATGAACATGTGTATCATCACTATCGAGATTCAACAAGAATAAACCCCTCACAATGGGTGCATGACCACAAAATATATTACCCATATAAATAGAACAACCATTATTCTCTGATTTAAATGAGTAACCGTCTCGCATTAAACAAGATCCAGATATAATGTTCATGCTCAACGCAGGCACTAAATAACAATTATTCAGGTTCATCACTAATCCCGATGGTAATCGAAGAGCGAGCGTGCCGACGGTGATCACATCAACCTTGGAACCATTTCCCACGCGCATCGTCACTTCGTCCTTTGCCAGCCTCCGTCTATTCCGTAGTTCCTGCTTTGAGTTGCAAATGTGAGCAACCGAACCGGTATCAAATACCCAGGCACTACAACGAGAGTTGGTAAGGTACACATCAATAACATGTATATCATATATACGTTTGTTGACGTTGGCCCCCTTCTTGTCGGCTAGATACTTGGGGTAGTTCCGCTTCTAGTGGCCAGTTCCTTTGCAATAGAAGCACTCAGTTTCCGGCTTGGGTCCAGCCTTGGGTTTCTTCACGGGAAGAGCAACTGTTTTGCCACCCTTCTTGAAGTTTCCCTTCTTTCCCTTGCTCTTCTTGAAACTAGTGGTTTTATTCACCATCAACACTTGATGCACCTTCTGGATGTCTAACTCAGCGACTTTCAGCACCGCGAACAGCTCGGTGAGTGACTTGTTCATCCCTTGCATGTTATATTTCAACACAAAGCTCTTGTAGCTAGGTGGTATAGCGATTGAAGAACTCTATCAGTGACAGCCTCTGGCGGGAGCTCAATTCCCAATTCAGCCAGACGGTTGTAGTACCTAGACATTCTAAGTATGTGCTCACTGACAGACCCGTTCTCCTCCATCTTGCAAGCATAGAACTTATCGGAGGTCTCATACCTCTCGATCGGGCATTCTTCTCAAAGATAAACTTCAACTCTTGGAACATCTCATATACTCCATGACGTTCAAAACGCCTTTGAAGTCCCGTCTCTAAGCCATACAACATGGCGCACTGAACTATTGAGTAGTCATCAACACGCGACTGCCAGGCGTTCACAACGTCCACAGTCGCTAGAGGGGGTGGCGCACCAAGCGGTGCATCAAGGACATAATACTTACGGGAAACCGCGAGGATAATCCTCAGATTACGGGCCCATTCCACAAAGTTACTTCCATCATCTTTCAGCTTAGCTTTCTCTAGGAACACATTGAAATTCAAGGGAGCTACTGCGCGAGCCATTGATCTACAACATAAATTTGCAAAGGCAACTTTAGACTATTATTCATGATAATGAGTTCAGTTAATCATATTACTTAAGAACTCCCACTCAAATCAACATCCCTCCGGTTGTCCGAGTGTAACACGATCCAAATTCACCAACCCAAGTCCGATCATCACGTGAGATGAGGTGGTTTCAATGGTGAACATAACCATGTTGATCATATCTACTATATGACTCGTGTTCAACCTTTCGGTCTCTTGTGTTCCGAGGCCATGTATGTACATGCTAGGCTTGTCAAGTTTAACCCAAGTGTTTCACATGAGCAACACTGGCGTGCACCCATTGTATGTGAACGTAGAGTCTATCACACCAGATCATCACGTGGTGCTTCGAAACGACGAACTTTCGCAACGGTGCACACTTGGGGAGAACACAATTTTATCTTGAAATTTTAGTGAGGGATCACCTTATAATGCTACCGCCGTCCTAAGCAAAATAAGATGCATAAAAGGATTAACAACACATGCAAATCATAAGTGACATGATATGGCCATCAACTCCTGCTTTTGATCTCCATCTCCAAAGCACCGACATGATCTCCATCGTCACCGGCATGACACCATGATCTCCATCATTGTGTTGCCATCGGGGTTGTCACGCCAACCATGCTTCTACTACTATTGCTACCGCTTAGCGATAAAGTAAAGCATTACATAGCGCTTAATGATTGACACGCAGGTCATACAATAATTAAAGACAACCCTATGGCTCCTGCCGGTTGCCGTATGCATCGACATGCAAGTCGATATAAACTATTACAAACATGATCATCTCATACATCAAATATATTTCATCATGTCTTTGGCCATATCATATCACAACGTACCCTGCAAAAACAAGTTAGACTTCCTCTAATTGTTGTTGCATGTTTTACGTGGCTGCTATGGGTATCTAGCAAGAATGATTCTTACCTACGCAAAGCCACAACGGTGATATGCAAGTTGCTATTTAACCTTCTACAAGGACCGCCTTTATCGAATCCGATTCAACTAAGGAGGGAGAGACAGACACCCGCCAGCCATCTTTATGCAACAAAGTCACATGTCTGTCGATGGAACCGGTCTCATGTACGTGGACATGTAAAGTTGGTCCGGGCCACTTCATCCCAAAATACCGCCAAATCAAGAGAAGACCAAGAAAGGAAGCAATCTGAATATCAACGCCCACAAAATCCTTTGTGTTCTACTCGTGATGCCATCTACGCATAGGCCTAGCTCATGATGCCACTGTTAGGGAACGTTGCATGGGAAACAAAAAATTTCCTACACTCACCAAGATCAATCTAGGAGATGAACATCTACGAGAGGACAAATTGCATCTACGTGCCCTTGTAGATCACTAAGCGGAAGCGTTAAGAAATGCGGTTGATGTAGTCGAACGTCTTCACGATCTAATCACGATCCGTCCCGCGAACTCCCGAACCAAGTGCCGAACGGACGACACCTCCACATTCAACACACGTATGGCTTGATGACGCCTTCACCTCCTAGATCCAGCGAGCGATGGTGAAGTGGTAGCTCGAGTCCTCCGGCAGCACGACGGCGTGGTGGCGGTGGTGGTGGAGAAATCTCAGCAGAGCTTCGCTAAGCACTACGGAGAAGAAGATGGACTACGAGGGAGAGGAAAGGCAGCGCCGTGGCGTGGAGATGTATTCTTGGGGTGCGGCTGCCCTCTCTCTACCTCTCTATATATAGGGGGAAGGGAGGAGGAGGGGGGAACCCTAGATCCCATCTAGGGGGGCGGCGGCCATAGGGGGAAACCGTAGATGGTTTTTCGGCGCCTCCAACCCCCCCGGAGCCTTGGCCCCCAAGGCAAAGTGGTGGGAACCCTAGGGAGGGCGCCCCCACCTCCTCTAGTAACGTGGGATGGGGTGAGGGGAGTGCACAACCCCTTAGTGGGCTGATGTGCCCCCGCCCCTAGGCCCATGAGGCCCCCAACACTTGTCGGGCCCCCCAAAACCCCTTTCGGTGATGCTGGTCATCGCCCGGTACCCCCGGAACAATTCCGGACCCCAATACCCTTTGTCTAATATATCGATCTTCACCTTCGGACCATTCCGGAGTTCCTCCTCACATTTAGGATCTCATCCGGGACTTCGAATTACCTTCGGTAACCACCATAATGACTCAACTATACTTATATCGTCACCAAACGTTAAGTGTGTAGACCCTGCGGGTTCGAGAACTATGCAGACATGACCGAGACACCTCTACGGTCAATAACCAATAGCGGGACCTGGATGCCCATATTGGTTCCCACATATTCTACGAAGATCTTATCGGTCGAACCTCGATGTCAAGGATTCAGCTAATCCCATATGTAGTTTCCTTTGTCTATAGGTATGTTACTTGCTCGAGATTTGATCGTCGGTATCACCATACCTAGTTCAATCTCGTTACTGGCAAGTCTCTTTACTCGTTCCGTAGTACAAGATCCCGTGACTAACTCATTGGCCACATTGCTTGCAAGCTTATTGTGATGTTGTATTACCGAGTGGGCCCTAAGATACCTCTCCGTCATACAGAGTGACAAATCCCAGTCTTGATCCATGCCAACTCAACAGACACCCTCGGAGATACCTGTAGAGCACCTTTATAGTCACCCAATTACGTGGCGACGTTTGGTACACACAAGGCACTCCTCCGGTGTCAGTGAGTTGCATGATATCATGGTTATAAGAACATATACTTTCATGCAGAAAAACGATAGCAATAAACTTGATACGATCATATGCTACGTTCATAGTTTGGGTCTTGTCCATCACATCATTCTCCTAATGATGTGATCCCATTATCAAATGACAACTCATGTCCATGGCTAGGAAACCATAGCCGTCTTTGATCAACGAGCTAGTCCGGTAGAGGCTTACTAGGGACATGTTGTTGTCTATGTATCCACACATGTATTTGAGTTTCTGGTCAATACAATTTTAGCATGGATAATAAACAATTATCATGAACAAGGAAATATAATAATAACCACTTTATTATTGCCTCTAGGGCATATTTCCAACACGCACGTGGGGGATTTATTATGGCAGCAGCGGGCGGTTGCACTTCTCCTCGCAGTTATGTCGTGCGGGAAACGTGCCCGCGTGATGCGGGGAAGTTGGATCATGGGCACAACCGATCCCACTTCCCCATGATTTGTCATGGTATAAAACGGAGGGAGGGCGTGGCGGAGACGCCCTTGCACACTCCCCGCGCTCTCCCTTCGTCTTCCTCCTCTCCTCCGAGCTTCGAGCGTTCCCCAGCCGCAGTGCCCAGCTGTCGCCCGGGCGCTTGCTCGCAACGCACACACCGCGCTTCTTTTCCATCGTCGCGCCCGTGCCCCCGAAGAGCTCCGCCGATGGCGCGGCCGAAAGGATCTTGGGTGGGCTCTGAGACCACCGAGGCCAATATCTAGTATCTTTGTGGCACCAAGCGCCTGCCGCCGGCGCCGGTGGTGGCAGCGTGCGCGGTGGGCGAGGAGATGGAGCCGGCACCGCAGGAGGGCGAGTACGTGGTATTATTCTCCCACTTCGTGCGCGGGTTCGGCCTCCCCGCGAGCCTCTTCCTTCGCTCCTTCCTCAACTTCTTCGGGCTGTAGCCGCACCACCTCGATGCCAATGCCGTGTTGCAATTCGCCGGCTTCGCCACGCTCTGCGAGGGCTACTTGGGCGTGATGCCGAACATGGAGCTCTTGGCCCGCCTCTTCTTCCTGAAGCCGCAGGGGCCGGCGGTCGGCGTCATGTCTGACTGCGGGGCCGCCGTTGTCATGGTGCGGACGAACGGGCGTTCCCCAAGATGCCCATTGAAGATTCCGCCAAGAAGTGGCAGAACATGTTTTTTACGTGCGCAACGTCGACCCAAAGGTGGACTGCATCAACCTGCCGCCATTCCTCGACGAGCCGCCGCTCGCCAAGAAGAACTGGGGCCACCAGCCCAAGAACCCTCCGCAGGAGGTTGTGAACATCTGCACCCGGATCGCCCAAATGACGGCGCGCGAAGGGCTCACCGGGACGGACCTTGTCGCCGCCTTCGTCGCACGCCCGACGCACAAGATCGCCGAGATGAGCAACCCGCCTCTTCTTGTTGTGGTAGTACCGTAGGTTTTGCTGGTCAAAAATGCCCAAAATAGGCGAATCCAAAAGCCGCAAAAATAAACGACCTGGGGTGCACGTTTTCAGCTATTTTCCATGTTACACGCATAATAGGAACCACCGCTCGCACGTGCCCACTTCAGGACTGAACATCACTATTTATCGCCTAATGCGAGGCAGAGCTCCGGCTCGCCTCTGACACAATCCTACTGGGTCGGCAAATACTATAGATGCCGATACAGTTTTTTTTTTCTTTCCGTGTTGTTTCTTATCGAATTTTCATTGTTTGCATCGATTTTTTTCAGGTTTTGTTTCTTTTTTCGTTTCTCTTTATTTCTTTCACTGGTTTTCATCAAGATTTCTTTGATTTTATTGAACACATGTCTACATTTTTCGTACACATTGTACATTTTTTTACATCATGAACATTTTTAAATACATGTTTAACATTTTTCCAAATAGAATTATTTTATCTACATTTTACATTTCTGGAATAAAAATAAGATTTATACATGTCTAACACTTCTAAATACATGTTCGACAGTTTCTAAATATATGTTTCTGAACATTTTATGAATGCGTGTTAAAAGTTTTACAAATACGTGTTGAATATTTTATTTGAATGACATAGAACATTTTTTAAAACTATGCGGATTTTTTGTACGTTGTTAAAGGCTTTTCTAAAAAAGGCAGAAACATTTTAAACGTGTGAACATTATTTTGTGAATGGTGCGAAAAATTTTGGGGTACATAACAAATTTTATTTTTTAATATTCTTAAAAACTTAAGGTACATTATTCTGGAGCACGTGGACATTTTAAACAGCCACAAATAAAAATTACACACTCTTACAATTTTAAAAATATGTCATGAACAATTATAAAAATAAAGTAAAATGATTTTGAGAAATTTGTATAATTAGTGTTTTCCAAATATATATATATATATATCTATATCTATCTATCTCCACCTAATAATAAAGCAACTAGCGCTTCTGGCGGCACGTCATAAGATTTGCACCCCAAATTACCAATAATTACCCCCCCCCCCCCCCCCCCCCCCCCAGGCAACCGGTAAGTGGGGAAAGGATCCGTTTTTTCTTTTACAATTCATTACACCGGACTTATTTCATAAGCAAGCGGCCAAGCAATGTACTACTATCAGGCAAGCAAGGCAATGGTTGGAGCCCGACTCTTCCACCCAATAGACCTGAGTTTGATTCCTGGTGAGCGCAACTTTCTTTCTTTTTGGTTTAAATTTTCTTTTATCAAGCATATCTTTTTAAAATATTCATATCTTTTGAATCCTAACTCGAAATCTTACATGTTATATATGAAAATTACTCAGAAAAATGTATCATTTCTAAAATTAGATTTAGGATGCAATCTTAATTAATACCCTTTTCATATGAGGTATTTTGAAAATGCCTATTATATATGTTCCTACACTATTTGAATTGGCACAAAAGCTATTATTGGTACTATATGGGATGTTGATTACAAGCAGCCCTATTACATATGTTCCTGCACCATTTAAATTGGCACAAAAGCTATTATTGGCACCACAGGGATGTTGATTCCAAGCAGCTACCATCTGCTAAAGGTTACAACAAGTATATAATTATCCTCTCTATTTTGCACAGTGCACAATAAACGACCCATATACAATAATGTACACTAAACTACTAATATCTTGTACTAAAGTTGAGACACTTATTTTAGGACGAAGGGAGTACTTCTCAATTTTCATCCCAATGCAAATATTTGTTAGAAATCACTAAGGAGGAACGACAACAAAGGCGTAAAAAGATAGTAGCAGCTATGTAGATATTTTGGTAGTCTAATAAATCGGAAACACCTTGAGTACACGAAAAATCATTACGCCTTGTCGTGCAGCATCGTGAAAGATTTTAAAGAATATGCTGATGTCGTCGGGTGTGTGCATGAGGGATCATTTTTTTTTTCTCCAGGTGCAATGCACAGGCATATTTGCTAATACCTAATAATAAAAGGGCTATTGCTTTTGGTGGTACGTCACGGAAATTGTTCCTCAAGTTGCAAAATATTACCCAACAATGCGATCTATAAGTGGTAAAAAAACGTTTTACACAGGGAATTCCACGCATGGGCCGGCCCATGTAGCAGGGACCTCCTATACTGTGCTCTGTGCAGAGAGATGACACTACGAGCCCATTTAGTCCGGCCCATGTCCGGGGGCGGCCTATTTTTCTTAATTTCTTTTTTTTGATTTTCAGTTTTTATGTATTAAATAGTTTGGGACTTCAAAAAAATAAAAAATATAAGAATTTTAAAATAAAATGTGTAATAAATCCTAAAATGTTTGTGGACTAAAAAAATGTTCGTGATTTTACAAAAAATGACTGAAATTCTGAAAACATGGGAAATCGAAAATGTTCATTATTTCAAAAAACAAATTGTGCATTAAAAATGCTTATGAAATTGAACAAACTTTTGCCAATTCAAAAAATGTTCATGAAAGGATAAATATCCTAAAAATTCAAAAATTGTTTCGTGACTTATAGAATAGTTTATTTATTCATAAAATATTCACAGATTCAAAAAATGATATTTAAATCAAAATACCTTCGTGAATTTCAAAATTTGTTTCACCAATTTCCAAAAAAATATTTGTTGATTCTAGAAATGTTCGCCGATTAAAGAAAATTGTTTAAAAAATGTTTGGAAATAGTATAAAATATTCATGAATTCAAAAAATGGATTTTAGAAAATGTTTGAAAATTGGTATATGTGATCATGAATTTGAAAAATGTTGGCGATTTAAAATATGTTCACAATTTTTAAAAATGTTCACGATTTCAAAAATTGTTCATGAGTTCACGAAATTTACAGTGATAGTGTATTTCAGTGATGCAACAAAATATGGTCATGGCCATTGAAGATTGTGATTTTTTCCGTTGCAACACACATGCCCTTTTTGCACCCGTCAGGCCAAAATCCTATCCAGCGCCATTTACAGCTGCTTGCGCAAATTGCGAAATCACTAATTAAAGGGTACCCATTGCAAATGTCACTTCCATCTTCTCAAGTTGAGACGAGCGGTGCACTGCATGTGCGCCATGTGCGCCATTTCAATCTTCTCAAGTTGCGAAATCACTAATTAATGAGTACTCATTGCAAATCCTACTCGTTTATTTTTTAAACCGCGCATCCGAATAGCGAACCGTTTTAACCACTAGATTTCTCACTATCGGATTCAGGGCTCCGCAGACCCAAGATAGATGCGAACTCTGGGGTGCGTGCGAAGAACTCAACCTCCTCGGTCTGCCAACTCGTCGATCCCACGGCCAAGCTCGATGAACTGGAAGGAAATGGGACAAGGCAATTTACCCAGGTTCGGGCCACCTTGCGGTGTAAAACCCTACTCCTGCTTTGTGGTGGATTAGCCTCAAGGTGGGCTGAGGATGAACAGTATAGTGGAAGAACAACCTCAGGAGGTGTGTTCTTGTGTTTGGGTGAGCTGGCGAAGGTGTGGATCGACTGGATCCCGATCCCCCTTTATGGTGGTGGCTAGGCTATACTTATAGTGGCCTTGGTCCTCGTCCCAAAATGAAGGCGGAAAGGGATCCCACAACGGCCAAATTTGAAGGGAGACAACTAGTACAATTGTAGGATCGAAAGTAGGTCTAGAGGGGGGGGGGGGTGATTAGACAACTTGACCAAATAAAAGTCTAGCCTTTTCCCAATTTTATGTCTTGGCAGATTTTAACAACTTAGCACAAGTCAAGCAATCAACCTACACATGCAATTCTAAGAGTATAGCAGCGGAATGTAAATCATTGCATATGAAGGTAAAGGGAGGGGTTTGGAGCAGCAAACGCAATGTAGACACGAAGATTTTTGGCGTGGTTCTGATAAGTGGTGCTATCGTACATCCATGTTGATGGAGACTTCAACCCACGAAGGGTAACGGTTGCGCGATTCCACGGAGGGCTCCACCCATGAAGGGTCCATGAAGAAGCAACCTTGTCCATCCCACCATGGCCATCGCCCACGAAGGACTTGCCTCACTTAGGTAGATCTTCACGAAGTAGGCGGTCTCCTTACCCTTACAAACTCCTTGGTTCAACTCCACAATGTTGACGGAGGCTCCCAAGTGACACCTAACCAATCTAGGAGACACCACACTCCAAAAGATAATAGATGGTGTGTTGATGATGAACTCCTTGCTCTTGTGCTTCAAATGATAGTCTCCCCAACACTCAACTCTCTCTAACACAGATTTGGCTATGCTGGAAAGATGATTTGAGTGGAAAGCAACTTGGGGAAGGCTGGAGATCAAGATTCTTGTGGTTGGATTGGAATGTCTTGGTCTCAACACATGAGTAGGTGGTTCTTTCTTAGAAAATGAATGATGGAAGTGTAGGCACATTCTGATGGCTCTCTCACTTATGGAGAGGAGGGTGGAGGGGTATATATAGCCTCCACACAAAATCTAACCGTTACAACAAAAGAGCCAACTCGGCCAGACAGAATGTATGAACTCGGTGAGACCGATTCAGTCCAAAATGTGACGTTAGGATTTTAGGTGGGACCGACATGATCAACTCGGTGGGACTGATGCGCTAGGGTTAGGGCATAACTTGATCAAGGTTTGACCGATTACTTCAACTCGGTGAGACCGATTTCAGTAATAAGCAAGCAGAGAGTTGGTCAGGCAAACTCGGTGGGACCGATCGCTCCTTTTGGTAAGACTGAAACGTTATGAAAGGGAAATAGAGAGTTTGCATTGCGAACTCGATGGGACCGATCGCTCATTTCGGTAAGACCGAAACGTTACGAAGGGAAACAGAGAGTTTGCAATCCCATCTCGGTGAGACCGAGATCCCTATCGGTGAGACCGAACTGATTAGGGTTTGTGGCAGTGGCTTTGTCAAGTGAACTCCGTGGCGCCGGATGGATCAAATCGGTGGGGCCGAGTTTGACTTTAGGTTTAGGACATATTTGGATATGAGAAAGTGGTTCAGGGTTTTGGAGCATATCACTAAGCATTTTGAGCAAGTAGACCATTAAGCAACACCTCATCCCCTTTAATAGTATTGGCTTTCCTATGGACTCAATGTGATCTTGGATCACTAAAATAGAAAAGAAGAGTCTTGAGCTTTTGCCAATATTTATCCTTAGCATTTTGAGGGGTCCACATCTCTAGTCCATGCCATGCCAATCATTGAACTTTCTGAAATAATCATCTTGAAAGATATTAGTTCAATGAGCTATATGTTGTTATGAATTACCAAAATCACCTAGGGATTAGTTGCACTTTCAATCTCCCCCTTTTTGGTAATTGATGACAACATATAGATCAAAGCTTCGACAAATGATAATAAGAATGAAATACATCGTCGCTTTGAGAAGTATGTGATAAGCAAGAGCTCCCCCTAAATTCGTGCATTATTAAAATTTTGCTTTTGAATGCAAATGCACAATCGATTAGGCTCATGAGTTACTCTTCCATGTCACATACATCTTGGTGGAGCGCTCAAAATGATAGAACATATATAACATGCACTCATCACCAAGACAAATATGATAGATCATACACAAGATATAAGATAGCATCATTCAAGCATAGCATAATAAAGCATAGTATGATCAACCACATGATTATAGAAGTATCTCACACACAAGCACAAATATTGTAGCAAACACAATCAAATAAGTAGCAAGAGAGACCAATAAAAAAGCAAAACACACACACTCTCTCTCTCGAAGCCTATGATCTATACACTTTCTCCCCCTTTGGCAACAAGTTACCAAAAAGCTCGAAAATGCATAGTGCTATACGGCACTCTAAGCATTATTTCTGGGAGCTCCGGAGTGCGAAGATGGCGTGGAGATAAGAACATCTATGAAGACTTCGGCTGACGTCTGAGGAGGTGGAGGGGTTTCCACTGGAGGGGCAACTGAGGCTGTGGCTGCAGGAGCTGAGGTTGTGGCCCTAGAGTCAATCACTGGCACTGCTGCAGACCTGTGTCTTCTAGGCACCCTCTGATAAGCATCTGTCGTTGTCCTGTCACTCCTGTCCTCAAGGTCTTCTTGTATCTTCTCAACAGAAGTCTGAATCTTAGTGACTTTGACATCCAAGTCATGTAGCTTTGTCTCAAAGATCCTTTCAAGGCTTTCTTGATTTCGAGTCGGGGTAGCTAGTCCTTTCTCTATTCTCACAGTGGCCTCAAGCAGATAGCTGAGCTGGTCCTGCTTGGTCTTGAGATTGACTGCTGAAGGATTTGGAATCTTTGAAGCTTTTTCAGCTTGTGCCTTCTCTCTCTTCTCTTGAGCCTCAACAGAAGTTGGATGTGAAGCATCCATCACAACAGTGTTATCCTCAAAATCAGGCCTCAAGGGAAGGTGATCTCTGTCCAACAAATATGTGCCTATGCCCATCTTCGAATTTATGAGCATCTGAATATGTGGAGCATAGCCACATGATCTCTTCTGGTCAGCTGCAGTCCTAGTCTCGACAATCAAACTCGTCACTTTGAATTTCTCTGGCACATCAAACATGTGTAGCAAGTTGATGGAGTTCCCTCTGATCATCCTGTGATCTCCAGACTTGGGCAACAATGTGTGCCTGAGGATAGTGTTGATTGTTGGAAGCCCTGACAGAAGGTAATAAACAGATCCAAACTTGTGTTTTCCAAGGCATTATCTGGAATTTCTTTGTACATGTGTGCCATGGAGTTGTGATCTTTTCTGGGCTTGGCATACACATCAGTATCATCATCTGCGAGCATTTATCAACTTTGCCCACTCAGCAATGGAAGATTGGTACCTAGTACCCTTAGTCATCTAGACAATCTTGCCATCTGGGTAGAAGTGAGCTGTGGAATAGAACTGCATGATCAACTCATCATTCCATTTGGTCAATTTCTGACCCACAAAAGCATCAACTCTATTCATTCTGAAGCTCTCATGAACTCCAGGAAAGTGATCTTCATTGTTGTCAATGAACTTCCAATCAATCTATCTCATGTCACAAACAATGGGCTTCTTGTCCAGGAGGACAGTCTCATAGAAATCCTGATGTTCCTTAGTATGAAACCTGTAGTCTACAACAGTCCTTCTTCTTGTAGCATAGGGGTCTGACTGTCTCCACAATCTGAGACCTGCATCTTTCCTTATCTTCATGTTTTCAGCTACTGGATGAGTGTCATCATGGTCAGGAATCTTGGGCTTGAGCTTTCTAAGCACTTGGGCCTCTTCATCTTCTTCAACTTCAGGCACTGGGGCCTTATTATTTTCTGCAGCAGGGATGTTTCTAGTACTTCTCTTTGGTGCAGTATGCTTTGGAGCTTGTGCAGAGGACTTGGGAGCAATCTTGGGCTTGGATGGAGCAGCCCCTGACTTGATTGCATCTCCCAGGAGCTTCAGAGCTTTGGGAGCTGGTACAACATCCTCTTCCTCATCAGATGAATGCTCCTCAAATTCAGCCATAGGATCTACAAGCTTCCACCATCTTCCTCTTTTCCTTTCCTTCTTTTCCTTCCAGCACCACTTGCTGACTGGGCTTTCTCCTGAGTAGAAGCTCTAACTTTTGACATGGGCTTCCTCTGAGCAGGAGCCTTCACTTTCATGCCTGGCTTGATGCCAGCAGCAAATACAGCAGTTTGCTCTTTCTTGAGCACTTTCTTCTTTGAGGTGACCTCCTCATCAACAACAAAATCCTCATCTTCTGATTCTGAGGTTCTCTTCTTCCTTGTCCTAGTTGCTACTTTGGGCAGGTTGCTTGGGGTGCGTCTGCTACCCTCATCATAGCTGCTTGAGGGACTAGTGCCCTCACTGAGATTTTGGTGCTCCTCAGACTTGTTCTGCTGTCACTCTGGTCTGACATCTCTGACACTGAAAGCTGACCCTATGAATAGATAGGTTGAGATGGAGTAGATGAGTATCACAAAGCACAACCATTTTGCAAAACAAATGAGTCAAAAACTTAGTTTTAGTTTTCTACAGAAAGCATTTCAGAGCTACCAATATTACAAACTCGGTGACACCAAAGCAGCTTTAGAGTCTAAATTGGTGAAATCGGTCAGACCGAGACACAGTTCGGTGACTCCGAGATGCTAGGGTTTCACATAGAAAGTAAACTCGGTCACACCGATTTGTACACTTTGGTCAGACCGAGTAGTACATGTCCAATGGCCTGGGCCAAATCGGTGAGACCGAAATCCTAATATCGGTCGGTCCGAGATGAGTTCGGCGGAAACCTAAACCTAAATTTTTGCATCAAATCTGATCTAACGGAGTTTTGCAGTGGATAGAGTCGTTTCAATCATGGCAAGAATATTGGCATTGATCTTTGTGCTAAGAATCGGAGTTGGGAAAGCACAAAGGGTTGAGTTCATACCCTAGCTTGGTGATGAACCCGCTACGGCGACAACGACATTGAAGATTCTCGTTGACACCGAAGGGCACCAGCGGCAGGAGGTTGCGGGCGACGAGGCGATGATCCAGAGACCACGAGACGGCAGAGCTGGACAGGCGCGGGCGAAGGGGTTTGGAGAAATTTCCAAATTTTCAACCCGGGTATATATATCCAGACACTGTCGGTGTGACCGAGTGGAACAACTCGGTGGCACCGAGATGAAGAATCGCAAGCGGTTGCTGCAGCTCGGTGAGACCGAAAGGTTCTAATCGGTTGCACCGAGATCAAAAACCTAGATCAACTTAATGAACTCGGTATGACCGAATGGAATGGGTCGGTCAGACCGAAATACACTAAGAGGTTTTGGAAGTTTAAGCCCTTGACGGATCGGTGACTCCGAGTGCTCCTCACCCGGAGGGTCCGAATTCGACTTGTTCAAACTTTGTGATGTAGCATGAATAGAGTTTGAGACGAGAAAATCATAGATAGCTAGAGGGAGTTCTTAGGCATTCTTGTCCATCCATTTGGCCAAAAGAAAAGGACCAATCAAGCAAAGCAACAAATGGATGTCATCGAATGAGAAAAATATGCACTCAACATGCTCACACAATAAGATAGCAAATAAAATATGTGACAAAGCATGCACAAACACTCTAGCATCTATCAAGCAATTGGCGATGACTAGGTCATCTATATATGAGTATATTGACTGAGGAGTCAAATGAGAACATTTGATCATAGGTCATACACATCGTTTAAGCACAAGTGGGGTTACCACTTTTACATAAAGCATTGTTGTGTTCACACCATTAGAGTTGCTTTAGCTCAATTCTTTAGAGCAAAGCTCCCCTAGATGTGATATCCCCCCTAACAGGGATGAACTAACCTTGGGTTTTGTCGATGATCACTTCATGTAGGTGTTGAAGATGTAGATGCTCAATGTTGATGTAGATCATTTGGAGCAATCCATTGGAGTGAGTTGCACTTTCAATACCTACATGGGTTAGTCCCACAAGGAACATACAAGGATATCCATAGAGATAGAGTGAAATTCACACATGATGTTGTCCATGAAAACATTAGGTTGCCTTGTCCCTTGTCTTACCAACAAGAGAGTTTGTGACTCCTTGAACTAGTGCAAGATGTGAAAGTTGATTGCACTTGTCCTTGCCAAATGAATATGAGTGAAGTATGTTGGCGGAGTCACCCTCAAGAACTCTCTAGTTCTTCTTCTTAGCCATCCACATCATCTTGATGGGAATCCTTGGAGTTTTAGTCGTACTTGATGAAGTAGAACTTGATGTAGTCTTGGGAACCCACTTGACCAAGGCCTTAGGAGCTTCTTCAAATGCATCGATCTCCTCTTGAAGCTTGCCCTTGCCTTTTAGCTTGTGGTCTTGTGGTGGAAGATCATATTGAGCTTGTGTTCCTTTGAAAGAAGTGGGATCATACTTCTCTTGTTGAGGAACAAAGTTCGTCTTGGGGTATTGATCTTCTTCCCACTCAACTCCATTGGCATTGAACTTGCGTTCAAAACCAACACCTTGATTCTTCTGGTGCCTTCCTTGCTTGCGTACAATTTCCTCAAATTGCTTACTCCCGGCAAGGCTCTTGTAAACACCTTTCTCTATAATTCCCTTCAATAAGCTATTTTCTTGCTCAAGTGTAACTTGGCTAAGAGAATCATTAGTGGAATCAAGAGAACTACTAGAAGCAACAATATTGGATTTAACATGATCATTGTTACTACTGGAAGAAGAATCTTTCTTACTCTTGTTGCTAGATTTAACTTGTGGTATGTAAGTAGACAAGAGTGAATGCTTGGCAATGTAAGAACTTTTCTTACGAAGATCATCATTGATTGCTTTTAAGAACCCATGCTCTTGCTCTAGATTGAGCTTTTCAAAGCGTAGCTTCTCATGAGTCTTTAAAAGCTCTCGATGACCTTCTAAGGTAGTTTCATGACTAACTTATGAATGTTTAGTTTCAATCTCCTTCTTATCGTTGTCATTCGTTTTATCTTGATTAGCATCATTAATAGCAAGTTCATCATAGTTTTCATCACTAGAGTTGTCAACAAGTAAATCATCATCACCTAGCAAATCATCTTCATCACTATTGAAATCAACATATTCGGGGTGTGATACCTTTGGGCCTTTAGCCATGAAGCATCTTCCAATCCCTTCATTTGGTGAATCAAATATGTCGTAGGAGTTGGATGACACAGGTGCTAGACCGGCAACATCTTCATCTTGAGTATATTCAGAGTCGGAGTGATAACTTCTTTTGGAGTGGTTGTCGAAGTCGGAACCGGATACCCATTCACCAACATGAGCTTGATGTCTTCGTCTTGTGTAGCTCTTTGATGACTTGTCCTTCCTTTCGAAATCCTTGCCTCTGCGAGAGGATCTTCGTTCATAATGATCATCTCTAATCCTTCTTTCTCCTGGTGGTGATTCTTCTCTTTTGCTTCTCGTTTTAGGTGAGTCTTCTTTTCTTTTGTAGGGAGTCGTATACTCACTTGAGTAGTGTCCGGGTCTTCCACAATTGTAGCAATTGCAATCACGACTAGAAGATCTTTTGTCATTGTAGGACCTTGACTTGGAACTTCTCTCTTTGCTTCTACTCTTGTAGAACTTGTTGAAGTTCTTCACCATTAGGCTCAATTCCTCACTGAAGACTTGTTTCTCACTTGATGATGTAGGAGCATCACATGAAGCTTTGTAAGCACCACTAGACTTGTTGTGAAGCTCTTCTTTATCCTTAAGTGACATCTCTTGAGCAACAATTCTACCAATGACTTCCGTTGGCTTGAGATCTTTCTAATTGGGCATCATTTGGATCAATGTGCACACAATATCATATTTTCCATCCAAGGCTCTTAGGATCTTCTTGATGATGAATCTGTCGGTCATCTCTTCACTTCCTAAGCCGGCAATCTCATTTGTGATGAGAGCAAGCCTAGAGTACATTTCAGCGACACCTTCACCATCCTTCATTTTGAACTTGTCAAGTTGACTTTGAAGCACATCCAATTTGGATTCCTTGACGGAGTCGGTACCTTCGTGCATATCAATCAAAGTATCCCAAATTTCCTTTGCATTCTCAAGACGGTTGATTTTGTTGAATTCTTCGGGGCATAATCTGTTGAAGAGGATATCGCAAGCTTGAGCATTGTATTGCAACATCTTCAATTCTTCCATGGTAGCTTCACGATTCGGTTCCCTTCCATCGGAGAATTCACCTTGCAAGCCAATACACACAATAGCCCAAACGGCGGGGTTATGTCCAAGAATATGCATTTTCATCTTATGCTTCCAACTAGCAAAATTAGTACCATCAAAGTAAGGACCTCTACGGTGGTAATTTCCCTCACCAGACGCCATACTCTCCTAGGTTGCGAAACCAAGGCTATGATCACCAAAGCTATGGAAATCAAGGCAAATGGAGACCAAATCTCTGATACCACTTGTAGGATCGAAAGTAGGTCTAGAGGGGGGGTGATTAGACTACTTGACCAAATAAAAATCTAGCCTTTTCCAAATTTTAAGTCTTGGCAGATTTTAACAAGTTAGCACAAGTCAAGCAATCAACCTACACATGCAATTCTAAGAGTATAGCAGCGGAATGTAAATCATTGCATATGAAGGTAAATGGAGGGGTTTGGAAGGAGCAAACGCAATGTAGACATGGATTTTTGGCGTGGTTCCGATAGGTGGTGCTATCATACATCCATTTTGATGGAGACTTCAACCCATGAAGCATAACGGTTTGCGGAGTCCATGGAGGGCTCCACCCACGAAGGGTCCACGAAGAAGCAACCTTGCCTATCCCACCATGGCTGTCGCCAATGAAGGACTTGCCTCAATTCGGTAGATCTTCACGAAGTAGGCGATCTCCTTGCCCTTACAAACTCCTTGGTTCAACTCCACAATCTTGACGGAGGCTCCCAAGTGAGACCTAACCAATCTAGGAGACACCACTCTCCAAAAGGTAATATATGGTGTGTTGATGATGAACTCCTCGCTCTTGTGCTTCAAATGATAGTCTCCCCAACACTCAACTCTCTCACACAGATTTGGCTATGGTGGAAAGATGATTTGAGTGGAAAGCAACTTGGGGAAGGCTAGTGATCAAGATTCTTGTGGTTGGATTGGAATGTCTTGGTCTCAACACATGCGTAGGTGGTTTTCTCTTAGAAAATGAATGGTGGAAGTGTAGGCGCGTTCTGATGGCTCTCTCACTTATGGGGAGGAGGGTGGAGGGGTATATATAGCCTCCACACAAAATCTAACCGTTACACACAAAAGATCCAACTTGGTCAGACCGAATGTATGAACTCGGTGAGACCGATTAGTCCAAAATGTGAATGTTAGGATTTTAGGTGGGACCGACATGATCAACTCGGTGGGACCGATGAGCTAGGGTTAGGGCATAACTTGATATCGGTTTGACCGATTACTTCAACTCGGTGAGGCTGATTTCAGTAATAAGCAAACATAGATTTGGTCAGGCAAACTCGATGGGACCGATCGCTCCTTTCGGTAAGACCGAAACATTACGAAAGGGAAATAGAGCGTTTGCATTGCGAACTCGGTGGGACCGATCGCTCATTTCGGTAAGACCAAAATGTTACAAAGGGAAACAGAGAGTTAGCAATCCCATGTCGGTGAGACCGAGATCCCTATCGGTGAGACCGAACTGATTAGGGTTTCTGGCAGTGGCTATGTCAAGGGAACTCAGTGGCGCCAGATGGATCAAATCGGTGGGGCCGAGTGTGACTTTAGGTTTAGGACATATTTGGATATGAGAAAGTGGTTCAAGGTTTTGGAGCATATCACTAAGCAGTTTGAGCAAGCAGACCATTAAGCAACACCTCATCACCTTTTAATAGTATTGGCTTTCCTATGGACTCAATGTGATCTTGGATCACTAAAATAGAAATGAAGAGTCTTGAGCTTTTGCCAATATTTGTCCTTAGCATGTTGAGGGGTCCACATCTCTAGTCCATGCCATGCCAATCATTGAACTTTCTGAAATAATCATCTTGAAAGATATTAGTTCAATGAGCTATATGTTGTTATGAATTACCAAAACCACCCAGGGATTAGTTGTAGTTTCAACATCTTATCCTGACGAAAGGTGGTCTTCGCCTGCAAAGCTTATGGTTGTGACGTTGTGGTGGGCTCGGCGATGACCTCCGTCCTGCCGTCCTAGCGGTATTGGTCCTGTAGCATGGAAATGGAAACCTTTGGTTGATGCCTCGGGACTCCGCGCCTGCGCTTGCCTCTTTAGCACCAAAGAGGAAACCTGCTGTGCTGCGCCGGCTGGCGCCCACTTGGCCTTGGTTGTTATGGCTTGCGTCATTTGAACCTCACGAGGTGAGGGCCTGTATAGAAATCTCCGCTCCTCAGGAGGCAGCCTAAGAAGGCACCCCCTTCTAGAGGTCTTGGCATCGTCCTCCTCGCGAGGGTCTTGTGTTGTTGGTGCTGAAGATGGGCCGTACCAGGCCGTCGATGGAGCCACGCGGTGGGCCGCAGGCAGGCAAGTCTGGGTACCCCGGTTACGAGGACGCCGACACTCACGTCAAGATCTTTAAAAATAGATCCCATGTTAATAGTTTTCAACAAATTTTTTCATGAAAAAATAGAAAAAACAACCAAGCCCGAAGCACGATTTTCTCCCACTTTTTTCCATTTCCCAAGAGGCACGCCTCCACGCGTCGCAAATCTGTGTGTCTCTCAGAAGGAAAAAATGCAATTTTTTTTCTTTCGGGACGCACAGACATACCCCTCGAGGAAGCAAACTTGCGGGATCTCAAAGAAAAAACATGTGCCTCTACGAGAAGAAAATCTAGGGCTCTTGCGAAAAAATGAAAAAACATGCATTTTTTCTTATTCTGAGAAGCATAGTTGTGCCTTTCGCGGAAGCAAAACTATGTCTACGAGAAGCAAATATGTGCCTCTTGCCGAAGAAAGAAAACATTTTTTTCTCTTTCCGAGAGGCACAGCTCGCAGGAACAAAACATGTGCCTCCACGAAAATCAAACCTATGTCTCTTGTGGAAGAAAAAAATGTATTTTTTTCTTTTTGAAGAGCCACAACTATGCCTCTCGCGGAAGCAAAACTGTGCTTCCACGTGAAGTAAATTTGTGTCTCTTACGTAAGAAAAAACATGTTTTTTCTCTTTCCGAGAGGACAGTAACTCTCGCGGAGGCAAACTTGTGCTTCTCGCGGAAGAAAAGGAATGCTTTTTGATGTAATTTTTTTTGAAATCGTTTTGGGTCCTAAACATAGGGAAAACAAAAAAAACCCATCTAAAACATGAAAACATGTACACAAAATATTAAAAACAAATCCGAGGTAGCGCCCAACACGCGACATGTGGCGACCGCTGAGAGCGTAGGGCTACCCCTCAATTAGTTGCTCTCGGTAAACTCGCGCATACCCCCTTCAACCTTGGGCTCGGTCCATTACATACTTTTTTCGTTGTCATTCGCTCATGCGGGCTAGGTTCCTGATCGATTGGTCCACATTTTTTTGTCACCGGTTTCAAAACCTTCTAAAGGGTACCATCAGTTTTTTTAGGACGGTTTACCCAGCTTTTTCCGGCACGAGATTTGGGCAATTTTTCCTTTAATTTTTCTCCCTTTTCTTTCTTAATTTGATGAAATTCGTCAACTTTCACATCAAATTTCTTTTGATTTTTTTTTTCAGAATTCTCTCGAATCTCGTAAAAAATCAAATTGCGGGAAATGTTTTTGATTTTTTTTTAAACCTTATGAATTTTTTTCTTCATTTTTTGAACTTTTTTTTGAAATAATGCAAATTTTCAAGTCTTGAACTTTGTTTCAAAGCTGTGAACTTTTTTCCAAATTTCATGAAGGTTTTTCAAATTTACTGAAACCTTTTCCATTTCTGGAACTTTTTCTTTTTCGAATAGACAACCGTCAACGGTTGCTGGCCACCAGTTAATAAATTCAACCAACACACAGTTTTTTTTGTTTTAGCAAAACCAGCATGCAGCTGCACCGACACATTATCTACCGCGTGTGACCGCCGGTTAGGTCAACTATATACTTTTTATAAAACGAAAGCTCGTGGAGAGCCCAGCTTTGAATTAACAAAGCCATCAACATGTCAGGAATTACAAACACACACAGAAAACATCAGCGAAACGATACAAGGGGACACTCTAGGAAGCTTACAACTCAACTGAACGCACAAGCTCAAAAAGAATATAGGAAAAACAAAGCTCATTGCTTGTCCTAGCCGAAGACTATAGCTTACAGACATCTAGGATAGGGACACACACAAGCACGACGAGGACCTGCATAAAACAAAGTGTAGAAGTGAGCCCGACCGACGCCCAGGGAAAAAGACACCACACATCCTCCGCCTCTCTCGCCACAAAGGGAGCCTTACCTCTCGCCAGGGATCGCAAGGCGCCGCACCGTCGGATTTGAGAGACGCTCACCCTAGAGCAGGAGAAGTGCTAGCTTCGAGACCTGGAGCAGCCGCAACACACATCCACTTGAACATTCGAGCACTCCGCAATTGCCGCACCGCCACATCCTAGAACACCCGAGAATTGCAGCAAAGCCACAAGGCGCAACTACTGAAGAAATGCAGTAAGGGCATCAAGTAGAACCAACAGGTCACCGAGGAGTATTGCCTGGCGGCCGTTGAAGAAGAGAACCGGGGTTCCACCACTGGCGAGGCACGGGTCCAACCGGGTAGGGAAACCCTATCCCCTACCGCCGGGTCGAGGCGCTGCACCGCCGGAAGTGGACCAGATGCGACACTGCAAAGAACACCACCCATGAAGAAAACAGGAACGCCTTGAACCATGTAGAACCTCGCTGACACCGCCGTCACCGGACAACCCTAGCCACCCAAAGCTCCGACTTTTGAACCCCTCACCTGAACACAACCCTCCCAAAGATGGCGCCCACAAGGAAGACACGACGCACACCACACCCTCGCCGCCCAATCCAAGCCACATTTTTGGCTTTCACCCAGGAGGAGGAAAAGGGGTGGAAAGGGGAAGGACCTCTGCAGCACCTCCAAGGAGGAAACACGGCGTCAAGGACGTCGCTGCCGCTGGGCCGGCCAAGCCGACCAATGTTTCCTGCGGCCCAAAACAAAGTCACCGCTCACCCACCAACACCAAGGCGGTAAGACCGGTGCCCGGAGGGAAGCCGGCTGGAAGCGGAGGGGATGAGGGGACAGGGGAAAGGAGCCAAACCTCAGATCTGATGAGGAGGGGAAGAACTCCGCGCCGCCGCCACCACCCGCGTGGTCGAGGCCGCCGACTAGAGAGCACCCGCGAAAGACGCCAGCCGAGATGGCGCCGCCGCCTTGCAAAGGAGGGTCGCCGCCCCATATCCGAGGTCCTCCTCGAGGGAAGGAGCGACCGAGGCCTCGCCGCCACCATCACCGGCGCCCACGAGAGAGATTCCGGCAACATCCTCGGGTAGTGGCGAGGAAGGGATGGTAAGGAAGAGGCGGTGCGATGGGGAAACCCTAGTCGCCACCTGTGTCGCCCGAAGCAGACGACGCGGGGGTCGAGGGGGAGGGGGTGTGTGTCGTCAACTGTATACTAGTTTGGACTGGGCTGTACATGTAGTAGCATACTCACATTTTTGGATTTATTTTGGTTTTGTCTTTTGTTTTCTTTCTCTGTTTTTCCTACTGCACAAAAATCCTAAAATGTACGCAGTTTAAAAATATTCAAAAAACGTTGATAATTTGAAAAAATATTCGTGCATATAAATATATTTATGAATTTATAAAATTGTACTTGAATTTGAAAAAAAAATTCATGAACTAAAAAAAGTTTAGCAATTCAAAAGAATTCACGAATTTCAAAAATGTGAGAGAATTTAAAAAAATCACAAAATTTAAAATAATGCTCATCAAGTTGAAAACATCTTCAAATTTGAAAAATGTTCACAAATTCAAGAAATGTTTGTAAATTTGATAAGGTTCACAAATCTAAATATTTCATAAATTCCCCAAAAGATAATTAATTTGAAAATTTACCTGCAAATTTGAAAAGTGTTTCTGATTTCAAAGAATATTTGGGATTTCATAAGAATATGAATTGAAAACTTTTGAACCTTCCCAAAACTAGGGGAAAGGTTCCAGAAGTTTCCCAAAACCGACTCCCAATGAAGTTACATGTATACTAGGAAATGGGCCAGCCTAATGTGATTGCTAGTGAGCAATTTGGCCGTAGCGCTCTTTATTAGCGCTATTACACATGTGCCCCAACTTTTCCCCGTTATCGCGCACGCCCGTGCTCCACCTGCTGGAGAACACCCACGCTTCACAGTGAAGCACACCTATGCTATTGGACGAAGCACATGTGCTTTACATTTTCTCTCTCTCAGTTGCACGTGCTTCACCGCGGGGAGCATAGTTATGCTTCGCGGAAAGCACACCTGCGCTCCACCCCGTGTGCCTGTGTTTTGCATGGAGTACCGTCTGTGCTGCATCGTCCGAGCACACTAGGGAACCGCAAATGGCGCGCACATGTGTTATGTCGTCAGAGCACACGTATGCTACATGGTTGGACTACACTAGGGATGACACACGGCGTGCTCCTGTTCCCCCCTGCGCTTCACTATTGTGACCTTTGTGGGGGTGGTTCCAAGGGTTACCCTCTAACTAGTTGCTCTCCATGAACTGGCGTGGTGAACGACGAGAGAAGAGGCCCACATTTTTACTGCACCGGCCACAACTTTTTCGGTGCCCACAAGTATTCGGGGAACTTGTACCGTGTGATTGATTTTAAGAGAGCGCCTTCATGGCTAGTGTTATTATTAGTATTGAAAAAATCACACAACTTTGTATTTTCTTGAGACATAGCGACAAAGCAAGCAAACGAGAAAATATTTTTTTGTGTCTTTTGTATTTTTTATGAGAAGTGGGGGAGATAAAAACAAGAGGCAAAGGCAAATAAAAAGTAGAGGAAGTAGATGATAGTTTGTGCGAAGGTACTTGATAGGCTTTGATGATGTCTCCCCGGCAATGGCGCTAGAAATTATTTCTGCTACTTGTGAGCTGCGTTGGGATTTCCCCCGAAAAGGAGCGGAGATGCAGTACAATAGAGATAAGTATTTTCACTCAGTGAGAACCAAGGTTTATTGAACGAATAGGAGAATCCCGCGAAGCCTCATGAACACCACCTGCACACACGAAAGCAAATACTTGCACCCAACATGGTCGGGTTGTAATCCCCTTGAACTCGTTAATTGTAAGGATCAAATCTCATAGTGGTAGATAGATAAATTGCAAAATAAAATAAAAGAACTAAAATTGCAGCAAGGGTATTTTGGTTTTTATAATATGATAAAATTAGACTCGGGGGCCATAGTTTGCACTAGAGGCTTCTCTCTTGAACACATAGCATACGGTGGGTGAACAAATTACTATTGGGCAACTGATAGAAAAGTGCATAGTTATGACGATATTCAAGAAAATGATCATGTATATAGGCATCACATCCGAGACGAGTAGACCGACTCCTGCCTGCATCTACTACTATTACTCCACCAATCGACCACTATCCAGCATGCATCTGTGGTATTAAGTTCATAAAAACAGAGTAATGCCTTAAGCAAGATGACATGATGTAGACAAAGTAAACTCAATCAATATGAATAAACCCTGTCATTTTACCCTTAATGATAGCAATACAAATATGTGTCTTGTCCCTTTCTGTCACTGGGATATAAAGCACCGCAAGATTGAACCCATCACAAAGACCTCTCCCACTGAAGATAAATCAATCTAGTCGGCCAAACCAAATGGATAAGCCGGAGAGAAATACAAAGCTATAAACATCATGCATAATAAAGTTCAAAAAAGAGTCAACTACTTCTCATGAATACTTAGATCGTAAACCCACAATTCATCGGATCCCAACAAACACACTGCAAAGGAAGATCACATCGGATAGAACTCCAAGAACATTGAGGAGAACATTGTATTGAAGATCAAAGAGAGAGAAGAAGTCAACTAGCTACTAGCTATGATCCCATAGGTCTGTGGTGAACTACTCATGCATCATCGGAAGGCAAGAAGGGTGATGTAGAAGCCCTCCATGATTGATTCCCCCTCTGGCAAAGTACCAGAAAAGCCCTCCACATGGGATCGCGGAAGAACAGATGCTTGCGGCTGCGAAAAAAGTGTTTCGGGCGGCTCTTGTTGGTTTGGGGATATTTTTGAATTTATAGAAATGAAATTAGGTGAAACGGAGCTGAGTGGGGCTCACAAGCTCGGGGGGGGGGGGGGGGGGGGGGGCGCACCCCAGGCGCACCCCTCGAGCTTGTGGCTCTCCCGTATCTCGTCTGGTCTCCTCCTGAAGCTTCCAGGGTCCCTTCTGGTCCAGAAAAAATTAATCCAAAGTTTTTTTTTCCATTTGGAGTTCGTTTGATATTGATTTTCTGAAAAGACAAAAAACCATCTAAAACAAGAACTGGCACTAGGCACTAGGTCAATAGGTTAGTCCTAAAAAATGATATAAAAAGCATATAAATGCATATAAAGCATCCAATATTGATAATATAATAGCATGGAACTATCAAAAGTTATAGATACGTTGGAGACGTATCAGTGGGGCTCCCATACAGTGGATGATTTGGGCTGCCTCATGGGGCCCCCCACCTAACCAAAACGTGCTCCACAACTTTAGGTTACCCCAATGTCACCTCAGGAATCCGTGAGTTGAGTGCCAAAACACATATCAAGTGAATCAATATGATACCCCATTGTCACCACGGGTATTCATAGCAAGACATTCATCAAGTGCTCTCAAATCCATAAAAGTATTCAATCCGATAAAACGAAATCTCAAAGGGAAAACTCAATTCACAACAAGATAGGGAGGGGAAAACACCATATGATCTAACTATATTAACAAAGCCCGCGATACATCAAGATCGTGACATCTCAAGAACACGAGAGAGAGAGAGAGATTAAACACATAGCTACTGGTACAAACCCTCAGCCCCGAGGGTGGACTACTTCCTCCTCATCATGGCGGCTATAGGGATGATGAAGATGGCCACCGGTGACCATTTTCCCCTCCGGCGGATTGCTGGAACGGGGTCTAGATTGGTTTTTTGTGGCTACAGAGGCTTGCGGCGGAGAAACTTCTGATCTAGGGTATTTCTAATGGTTTCTCTATTTATAGGATTTTTCAGCGTTGGAATCACGCGAAGATGGGCCTCGAGGTGGGCACAACCCACCTGGGCGCGCCTGGGCCTCCTAGCGCGGCCAGGTGTCTTGTGCTCACCTCCTTCACCTTCTGGTCCTCCTACAAAACTTCTAGTCCTCTTTTGTTCAAAAAAATCGTAAAAAAGTTTGTTGCATTTGGAGAACTTTTATTTCTGCACAAAAAAACACCACGGTAGTTCTGCTGAAAACAGCGTCAGTCCGGGTTAGTTCCATGCAAATCATACCAAAACCATATAAAATTATTGTGAACATGGCATGAATACTTCATAAATTATAGATACGTTGGAGACGTATCTGGAACCAAGCCCCAAAAGGCGGCTTTCAAAGAAAGCCACCAAACATGGCAATAGTGTTTCCTATATCATCCCATGATTCGTGGGATCTTGTCCCCTCAGACAGGGACAAGATTTTTTCATGATCGTTTAATCTAGAAAAACTCTCGAAGGTCCAGAACATTTCCAGCACCCCCTAAAATAATTCTGGACGTGATCCGGAACATTTCTGGTATGAAGTTTTTATCTCCGAAACACTTACGGTGACCCCGAAACATTTCTGGTTTTCTCTTTGAAACTTTTCCCGTCATCTCCGAAATTTTTCCAGAAACAATCTCTCTGGCTCCCTATCTATTACTTAGCAGTTAGATGACCCTTAAGTGTGTGATCCTATAGGTTCGTTGAAGTATAGACATGACCGGACCTGTTTCCGACCAATGATCAATAGCGGAACTGTGGACATCCATATTGACCCCTATACCCACACGAATGAATATTCGAGTGAACCTGCAGTTATGGGATCTTGTTCCTGTTGCTTTGTGATATGTTACAAACACCCGGGGTGAGACTTAATGGCATCCCCGTGAATCAACAACTTGTTCACTATGTTAGTTACCTCGTTACCGGTTTTGTTCTCTTTTCTTGTTCCCACATTTCGACATCCCGTGATCAAATCATGATGTGTCTGGACAAACAATGATGCATACCATAACACCAAGAGAGCCCGAATAATATCTCTCCATCGTCGGAGGAGCGAATCCCAATCTTGAGCTATCAAGTAGCTCGTCATACTTTTCCATGAACCCGAAAGTCACCGTAATAGCCACCTTGTTACAGATGACATTTAACTAACCCCAAACTTCATGAAGCAAGTATGAAGGAACTCGATACTCTCATGGTCTAAGGAATTATGCAAATGATAACTTTCTCTGTGTTGTAAAACTATTAACTTTTGATGAATGTATCTAATAGCATAAGATCAATTAGGGTCGATCCAACACAAGTGTTCTTCTAACAATGTGTCCTTAAAGTTGCCTGCATAGACATGCGCATGATCAGGAAAACATAATCATCATGCAATACTTACCCTCCCTCCCTCATCGCCACTTGAGGAGGTCGCCAGATTCGCTCTCGTGGCTGCTGGTGATGGTGGCGGCTGACGGTGTCCTGGAGTAGGGGGTACTCACCATGTCGTCTCCCGACCAGCTGGATCGGGCCGAGGACCCCCATGGCGGTTCACTCATGGGCCACTTCGGGCAGCCCATGCCGCATACAAGGAGGTTTCCACAAGACTTGGCGCACAAGACAAGAACTCTCCTAAACCCTAGGCCTCTGGTTCATTATATAAACTGAGGCTAGGCTAGTCAATAGACCAACTTATATTCATTACTACAATCTCGTGGTAGATACATGTACTCTGTACTACACCCATATCAATACAATCAAAAGCAGGATGTAGGGTATTATCTCTTCGAGAGAGCCCGAACCTGGGTAAAACCCCGTGTCCATGTTACCATCGCTCCAAGATGCCTAGCTTAGGACCCCTACTATGAGATACGCCGGATATAGAACTGACATTGGTGCTTTCATTAAGAGCCTGCTGGGTGATCGTCATGGATCGATGGGATGATCAGGTGATATTTCTTCAGTTAGATCTGTTCTACATATATTAATTCCCTAGTAAATTATCTTCAGTTGGACTGTGTTATTCGCAGGTGTATTCTAGATCGAAACAGTAAGAACCGAAGGCAAACATTAAGATCGGCAGCGTGCTCCTGTCCGAGGACACTTCATCTAAATTGATTCCACGTATACATATACTGGATATACGGCGGCAGCGTAACGCAGCAACACAACTGGCAGGAGCACGTGTATGGACGCTAAAAGGCTCAAAGCCCTGGCGAAATCAGGGGAGCAGGGCGCAGGGCAGGCCCACACGACATTATTCCCTGATTCAAAAAGAATCCCACATTGATGGGATGGCAACTTTTCCTCTCGTGAAGATTGCTTCATCTACTAATCGGTCAGCCCGGACGCAGTCTGGAGTCACTCCGGTCAGGGCGTCCCTCGTGGAATCCTGACGTTTATGATCATCTCGTCTGCCATCAGTTTTATGAATCATCAGGTGCAATTGTTCTAGTTTTCCGCATTGTACATATTAATAATATTTCAAAGAGTATTTTTTGCTTGCCATCGTTTTTGGTGCAACAGATTTTGCAATCCAGTCTATGCCGCGGCCACTGTTTCAGGGTGATCTGATATGCCATTGGTGCCCCACGCGCATCACATCTGTAATTCGGGCAACCCTGCGAATTCGGATTTGTCACCTCGTCGCGCCGACGCCCTGTGTCGACGACAGCCTCGCCCCAGGCCACATCTATCTTAAATAATTTATTTCACATAAATAGTTTTTCATCTAGATCTGTTCTATACAGATCAAATTCTTTGAAGATTATTGTTCTTGGTTCGCTGTTTTATTCAACAGGTTCGTCCGAGGTTGATTTTTTTATCTAAGATCGGATCAAGAACCTTTTTGCGCCGGCTACGGCCTAACATAAAAAATAAGCATGGCCAAGAACCGCATGGCGGCGACATATAGACCACATCAATACGCGTCTTGAGAAGTTCGGCTGAGTGTTGGCTTCACCCACACAACTTCTCAGGCCCCCAAGCAACCACGAGGAGCCGAGAACGGCCTGGCTCAGATCACGCTTACACAGGGATAATCTTTTGCCTTTTTTATACCTTTTGTTTAACTACTTGAGCTACTGATAGATAGCTACTACTTTATGCATACAACTAATGAATGCTGGTTTGCAGTAGTTTTTAATTGCTCCATGGCTGCTACATCACGTGGAGATCAAGTCATCCTGGTAAAGGATTAGTACTTCCCATGTTGACTGGTCCGCAGATGATCAGTGTTGCCAAAACACATGCTTCCGGCCAATTGGCTTCATCTATAGTTCGGCGGACATCACATCGGCAGACTGGCCTGCCACATGAACCTGAACTACGTCACGTGGTCACATTCACCGCATCACACCGACGCCCTGCATCGACATTGATTCGGCGCCAGGCCACATATCTTTAAATAAATTATCTTGCGGAAATTAACTATGCGAGGATTTTTTATATATTTATATTATTATTTTTGGACTGCACTATTTTACATGTGTAGGTAATCGACTTCAACTGCGTCACGCGGTCACTTCGGCAAGCCGACGTCGTCGTCCCAATCGGCATAAATCGGCTCGCGTGATCACCTTGTTGGTCGAATTGCCATACCGACATGTTCGGTTGCCTCGGGGACTTCGGTATCGCTGAGAGAGCTCTACCTCATCGAGTGTTCGGCATAGGGGCCATATTTCTTTCATTACTCACTTTGCATAAATTATTAATTATGCAACAAATTTTTTTAATTTATTATTATTACTATTATCTCCGGTTGCACTATTTTCTATGCATAGGTAAATGATCCGGGTTGGGCAGCGCTGTCACCTCGGAGTACCGACGTTCCACGGCACCTCGGCTGGACCAGGGGCTTCGTCATCACTTCATTAACCCACACCGGGGACTTTGGCGTCATACTGCCGGCCTGCTCCGTCGCCTCGGTCGGACTGGGAGTTCCACCTCGCCACATTGGCCGTGCTATGTCGCCACTTCGGAGTGCCGAGCTCTTTGCTCCGCCACCTCGGGACCGGCTTGGGGGCTGGGACCTTGTCCCACCGTAAGCTCGGGCCGCACATCGACACCAAGCACATTAACCAGCTAAGTCTCTTCCATGCTCAGGTTTTTTTAATTTTTGTTCGGTTCGACCAAACATTATATTTGTGTTAAAAAACTTAGTTTGTCAACAAACATTGTTTGTTAAAAACACTTCATTTCCCATGTTAACTGGGGACTCTTAAATTTACATGAGCAGTTTTATAATAAGTGTTCTTCTTCTAAGTCGTTGCAAAGTCTTTTTCTATCACTCCTTTTTTCGACGCGAGTGTGTGGTCAATAGCCGGGGAGCCTAATTTCTCTCTCAAAGCCGCTAGAGTTTAGTTTGCCAAACTGGCTTAATGACAAGTACTCCGCCTTCGGGATAGGAGGTTGAAGCCATAGGCTGACCCGCTTGAAGTCTTGAGATCGGATGTGTCATGTTAAAGCACGACAGCAGCACATTTTTTAAGACCAATTTTCGGATTGGCACCGAACACTTGATCTAGTTCGGACGTCAAGTTTTTACTATAGTTTTTTGATTCTCCAAGATTATGGCACTTTTAACCTATTTGCGTGTTTCCAGCATAAGTCTCGCAGTGCAACGCCTGACGCCTTTAAAGCATTGGCAATATTAACGGGGGGCTAAGATTACATCCGAACCCACCAAAACCAAGGTACCCCATAGAGTCCTCGGCAAAGCATTCTCGGGCATCGCCTTATATGCATCGGTTTCGAATTGTGTCTTCGGTCAATAGTTGGATTGACGGCTCCTATGCTTGCCTCCTACGTTCCGCTTTGTTCGGCTAGGAGTGCAAAGGGAGAACCACTGCGATTGTGCTTCCAGCTCAAATGGTTAAGCGCCTCGGTGGAGAAAGCCGAAAACTGACTATCACAATAAGCGTAAACTGGTCAGTGATCCGATGACTGTGTTAAACTATAAGATCGATGGAGGTCACCCCATGTTAAACGACGGGCCGTTCATAACATTGGCCGAAGTGTTAACGGCTTGACATCAGCTGACGCCGAACACTAACTGGGGGCTAATAACTGTCCTCCCAAATTTAAGCTCCTATGACTAAGTGAAAGTTATAAAGCCCACATATCTGATTGCCTTGTTTCCGCTAACACAACTGCCTCCGGGCACCGAGACGTCGGCTAAGGGTTGTCTTGTTACTGCGGAAGCACCCTACGTAGCATCTACAAAGGGGTAGAAGCCAACGATGGGCCACTTTCAAATGATAAGCGGTCACAACGGAGTCAAAATAAACATATATCATCAGCGTTTGTATTCATTATACAAATGTTGCCTTCCGTAATTATTGTTATAAAGCCATGAATATGCATCAATTTGACTTAAGATTTTGGCCCAGCTAGGTTGCCTGGCTCCTGTGCTTACCCCTACGTTCCCGATTGTTCGGCTAGGCGGTAAAGGGAGCACCTCCGTGATTGCTACTACCGGGTCATCCGAGTTAGTACCTCAAACTGGGTGAAGCCGAAAGCTAGCCATCTTAAAGCATATAATTAGTCGGTAACGACGGAAGTGAAAATTTAGGTTCGCTAAAGACCATGTAGTTCGGGAACTTTCCCCAAACTAAATCCTCAATATCTTGCTCCCACATTGATCAGAGCTAAGGTTTCATGATCATGCTTAGCATGACAACCCAAAGAAAGGAACCGATAGCAAGACTATTTTCTTTGGCAGATGTTTCTTATGTTAAACAGTAATATAACATATCTCTCTGCGTACCTTTGTTTATAAAACCATATGGCCGGATTGCCTTGTTTGTCGCAAATCTTTGCCCTCATAAAGGCTTTATAAAGTAGGACAAACACTCCTTGGCTACTGGCCGATGGTCGGTCAACAAAGTTTGTACAATGCGAATCCGAGCATTAATGATGTAAAGTACTTGGATACATAGAATCATTACACATAATTTGTGATTTTACTCCGGATATCGATCCTTAATTCGGCCAACCCGTGCCCACATTAAGTCTCGGGGGCTACTGGGCTTTGTGCTTATCATTTACAAATATTAAAGGGGCACATCGATCCCCTGATCTAGTGTTGGCACCCGAGCAATGGCTCGGGGGCTACTGCATTGCCTATTCAATGCAGAAAATTCAAAGTGATCAGTGTTCGGCTGGACCAAGCTATGGGCAAACGTGTCTTCGGACAACAATAGGTACCATCTGGGACTTATCCGGCATCAACCTAATATATTACAGCGACCTCTCAAAATCCTCTCTCAAGGGCCCGTCCGCCGATCACTATCTCCTCTAATATATTACACTGTGTTTCTATTCCTACGTATGCTGCTGAGCTAGCTAGGAGTTGATCCTCAGGCCAATTTTGCGAATCGACCTGAGTCTCAGGGGCTACTAGGATAAGCGGTTTCATGTTTTCCTTCAGGTGCATCTTGGGTTTTAGACCGACACACACCTTGAGGGCTACTGGTTATACATATCGGCAGTGAATAAATTTCACCGATCGGAAACAATTCCATAAACAATCAGCCCAAGACAAAGGTGGTACACCACCTCGGATGCTGTCCGGCATAAAGCTTGGATACAAATGGCTGGCTCCATACAGGGCATTTTTGGCATTAAGCTCGGCAGAACTCCTTCAACTTTTTCGAACCAAGATGATATATGACACCTCGGATACAGTCTGGCGTTGGAGATCGGATACAGTCCGGTGTTGGAGCTCAGATATAGTCCGGCGATGGAGCTCGGATGCAGTCTGGTGTTGGAGTTCGGCTGCAAGGGGATACCTCAAATGCAGTCCGGTGTTGGAGCTCAGATGCAAGAGGACACTGCTACACGGGAACAACTTCAAACCCGAGGTGTGGCATAAAAAGAACAAGGCATTGATAAAGGCCGAAAACTTAAAGGGGCTCCTCGGATACCCGATGTATAAACTCTTCGGATTCACTTCAGCGATCCTCAAGATCAAAGATGAGAAGATTTGTTGAACCAGTTTTCAAGACCGACGACCGAAATGAAGAACCGTTCGGAAGAATCGAGGAGCGTCCCGAACTTGAAGACCGGTTCAGCGGGTTACTGACGGTGTCCTGGACTAGGGGGTACTCACCATGTCGTCTTCCGACCAGCTGGATCGGGCCGAGGACCCCCATGGTGGTTCACTAATGGGCCACTTCGGGCAGCCCATGCCGCATACAAGGAGGTTTCCACAAGACTTGGTGCACAGGACAAGGACTCTCCTAAACCCTAGGCCTCTGGTGCATTATATAAACCGAGGCTAGGCTAGTCAATAGACCAACTTATATTCATTACTACAATCTCATGGTAGATACATCTATTCTGTACTACACCCATATCAATACAATCAAAAGCAGGATGTAGGGTATTATCTCTTCGAGAGAGCCCGAACCTGTGTAAAACCCCGTGTCCATGTTACCATCGCTCCAAGATGCCTAGCTTAGGACCCCTACTACGAGATACGCTGGATATAGAACTGACAGCGACGAGGCCTCTGTTGCTCCTTCCCTCGAGGAGGACCTCGGATCTGGGGAGGCGACCCTCCTTGGCAAGGTGGCGCCGCCATCCCTCTCTGGTCGGCGGCCTTGACCACGCGGGTGGTGAGATGCCTACGGGTGGCAGCGGTGGCGCGGAGTTCTTCCCCTCCTTGTCAGATATGAGGTTTGGCTCCCTTCCCCTGTCCCCCTCATCCCCGCCGCTTCTAGCGGGATTCCCTTCGGGTGCTGGCCTTGGTGTTGGTGGGTGACTGGTGGTTTGGTTTTGGGCCGCGGGAAACCGTTGGTCGGCTTGGCTGGCTCAGCGGCAACGACGTCCTTGACACCATGTTTCCTCCTTGGAGGTGCTGCAGAGGTCCTTCCCCTTTCCACCCCCGTTCCTCCTCCCGGGTGAAAGCCTAAAATATGGCTTGGATTGGGCGGCGATGGTGTGTTGTGTGTCTTATCTTCCTTTGGGGCGCCGCCTGGGGAAGGTTGCATTCGGGTGAGGGGTTCAAAATTCAAAGCTTTGGGGTGCTCGGGTTGTCCCGTGACGGCGGTGTCAGCGAGGTTCTGCATGGCTGAAGGCGTCCCCGTTTCCCTCATGGGTGGTGTTCTCTGCCGGTGTCGCGTCTGGTCCACTTCCGGTGGTGTGGCGCCTCAACCCGACGGTAGTGGATAGGGTTCCCCTACTCGGCTAGACCTGCGCCTCGCCAGCGGCGGAACCCCGGTTCTGTTTTTCAACGGCTGCCTGGCAGTGCTTCTCGGTGGCCTGTTGGTTCTACTTGATGCCCTTGCTGCCTTTCTTTAGTAGCTGCTCTTGGTGGCTGATACGTCTCCAACGTATCTATAATTTTTATTGTTCCATGCTATTATATTATCTGTTTTGGATATTTTATATGCATTAATATGCTATTTTATATTATTTTTGGGACTAACCTATTAACCTAGAGCCCAGTTCCAGTTCCTATTTTTCCCTGTTTTCGAGTTTCGTAGAAAAGGAATACCAAACGGAGTCCAAACAAAATAAAACCTTCGCGATGATTTTCTTGGACCAGAAGACAACCAGGAGACTTGGAGATGAAGTTGGAGGAGCCATGATGCGGCCACAAGGACACAGGGGGGTAGGGCGCGCCCCCACCCTTGTGGGCCCCTTGTGCATCTCCTGACCTAATTCTTTCGCCTATATATTCCCATATATCCCCAAACCAATGGAGGCATCCACGAAAACACTTTTCGACCGCCGCAACCTTCTCTACCCGTGAGATCCCATCTAGGGACCTTTTCCGGCACCCTGCCGGAGGGGGATTCGATCACGGAGGGCTTCTACATCAACTCTATTTCCCTTCCGACGAAGCGTGAGTAGTTTACCACAGACCTACGGGTCCATAGCTAGTAGCTAGATGGCTTCTTCTCTCTCTTTGATTCTCAATACCATGTTCTCCTCGATGTTCTTGGAGATCTATTCGATGTAATACTTTTTTGAGGTGTGTTTGCCGAGATCCGTTGAATTTTGGATTTATGATAAGCTTATCTATGAATATTATTTGGATCTCCTCTGAATTCTTATATGCATGATTTGATTGTTGGGGAACGCAGTAATTTCAAAAAAATTCCTACGCACACGCAAGATCCATCTAGGTGATGCATAGCAACGAGCGGGAGAGTGTGTCCACGTACCCTCGTAGACCGTAAGCGGAAGCGTTAAGCAACGCGGTTGATGTAGTCGAACGTCTTCACGATCCAACCGATCAAGTACCGAACGCACGGCACCTCCGCGATCTGCACACGTTCAGCTCGGTAACATCCCTCGTACTCTTGATCCAGTTGAGGCTAAGGGAGAGTTTCGTTAGCACGACGGCGTGATGACGGTCATGATGAAGTTACCGACGCAGGGCTTCGCCTAAGCACTACAACGATATGACCGAGGTGGAAATTTGTGGAGGGGGCACCGCACACGGTTAAGACAACTGTCAACTTATGTCTCTATGGGGTGCCGCCCTCCCCCGTATATAAAGGAGTGGAGGGCCGGCCCTCTCTATGGCGCGCCCCAAGGGGGAATCCTACTCCTACTCCAAGTAGGAGTAGGTCCCCCCCTTCCCTAGTTGGAGTAGGAGAGGAATGAAGAGGGAGAGGGAGAGAAGGAAAGGGGGGCCGGCCCCCCACCCCAATTCGGATTGGGCTTGGGGGGTGCGCCCTCCACCTAGCCCCCCCTCCTCTCTTCCACTAAGGCCCAATAAGGCCCATTGACTCCCCGGGGGGTTCCGGTAACCTCCCGGTACTCTGGAAAATGCCTTAACTCATCCGGAACCATTCCGGTGTCCAAACATAGCCTTACAATATATGGATCTTTATGTCTCGACCATTTCGAGACTCCTCGTCATGTCCGTGATCACATCCGGGACTCCGAACAACCTTCGGTACATAAAAACACATAAACTCATAATACCGATCGTCATCGAACATTAAGTGTGTGGACCCTACGGGTTCGAGAACTAGTAGAAATAACCGAGACTCATCTCTAGTCAATAACCAATAGCGGAACTTGGATGCTCATATTGGCTCCTACATATTCTACGAAGATCTTTATCGGTCAAACCGCATAACAACATACGTTGTTCCCTTTGTCATCGGTATATTACTTGCCCGAGATTCGATAGTCGGTATCTCAATACCTAGTTCAATCTCGTTACCGGCAAGTCTCTTTACTCGTTCCGTAATGCATCATCCCGCAACTAACTCATTAGTCACATTGCTTGCAAGGCTTATAGTGATGTGCATTACCGAGAGGGCCAAGAGATACCTCTCCGACAATCAGAGTGACAAATCCTAATCTCGATTTATGCCAACTCAACAAACACCATTAGAGACACCTATAGAGCACATTTATAATCACCCAGTTATGTTGTGACGTTTGATAGCACACTAAGTGTTCCTCCAGTATTCGGGAGTTGCATAATCTCATAGTCATAGGAACATGTCTAAGTCATGAAGAAAGCAATAGCTACAAACTAAACGATCATCGTGCTAAGCTAACGGATGGGTCATGTCAATCACATCATTCTCTAATGATGTGATCCCGTTAGTCAAATGACAACTCATGTCTATGGTTAGGAAACTTAACCATCTTTGATTAACGAGCTAGTCAAGTAGAGGCATACTAGTGACACTCAGTTTGTCTATGTATTCACACATGTACTAAGTTTCCGGTTAATACAATACTAGCATGAATAATAAACATTTATCATGATATAAGGAAATATAAATAACAACTTTATTATTGCCTCTAGGGCATATTTCCTTCAGTCTCCCACTTGCACTAGAGTCAATAATCTAGATTACACAGTAATGATTCTAACACCCATGGAGTCATTAGTGCTGATCATGTTTTGCTCGTGAGAGAGGCTTAGTCAACGGGTCTGCAACATTCAAATCCGTATGTATCTTGCAAATCTCTATGTCTCCCTCCTTGACTTGATCACAGATGGAATTGAAGCGTCTCTTGATGTGCTTGGTTCTCTTGTGAAATCTGGATTCCTTTGCCAAGGCAATAGCACCAGTATTGTCACAAAAGATTCTCACTGGACCAGATGCACTAGGTATGACACCTAGATCGGATATGAACTACTTCATCCAGACTCCTTCATTTGCTGCTTCCGAAGCAGCTATGTACTCCGCTTCACACGTAGATCCCGCCACGATGCTTTGCTTAGAACTGCACCAACTGACAGCTCCACCGTTCAATATAAATACGTATCCAGTTTGTGACTTAGAGCCACTCGGATCAGTGTCAAAGCTTGCATCGACATAACCATTTATGACAAGCTCTTTGTCACCTCCATAAACGAGAAACATATCCTTAGTCCTTTTCAGGTATTTCAGGATGTTCTTGACCGATGTCCAGTGATCCACTCTTCGATTACTTTGTTACCTCCCTGCTAAACTAATAGCAAGGCAGACATCAGGTCTGGTACACAACATTGCATACATGATAGAACCTATGGCTAAAGCATTGGGAATGACTTTCATTTTCTCTCTATCTTCTGCAGTGGTTGGGTATTGAGTCTGACTCAACTTCACACCTTGTAACACAGGCAAGAACCCTTTCCTTACTTGATCCATTTTGAACTTCTTCAAAACTTTATCAAGGTATGTGCTTTGTGAAAGTCCAATTAAGCGTCTTGATCTATCTCTATAGATCTTGATGCCCAATATATAAGCAGCTTCACCGAGGTCTTTCATTGAAAAACTCTTGTTCAAGTATCCTTTTATGCTATCCAGAAATTTTATATCATTTCCAATCAACAATATGCCATCCACATATAATATTAGAAATGCTACAGAGCTCCCACTCACTTTCTTGTAAATACAGGCTTCTACAAAACTCTGTATAAAACCATATGCTTTGATCAAACTATCAAAACGTTTATTCCAACTCCGAGATGCTTGCACCAGTCCATAAATGGATCGTTGGAGCTTGCACACTTTGTTAGCATCCTTTGGATCGATAAAACATTCTGGTTGCATCATATACAACTCTTCTTCCAGAAATCCATTCAGGAATGCAGTTTTTACATCCATTTGCCAAATTTCATAATCATAAAATGCGGCAATTGCTAAAATGATTTGGACGGACTTAAGCATCGCTACGGGTGAGAAGGTCTCATCGTAGTCAACTCCTTGAACTTGTCAAAAACCTTTCGCAACAAGTCGAGCTTTGTAGACAGTAACATTACCGTCAGCGTCAGTCTTCTTCTTGAAGATCCATTTATTCTCTATTGCTTGCCGATCATCGGGCAAGTCAACCAAAGTCCACACTTTGTTCTCATACATGGATCCCATCTCAGATTTCATGGCCTCAAGTCATTTTGCGGAATCTGGGCTCATCATCGCTTCCTCATAGTTCGTAGGTTCGTCATGGTCAAGTAACATGACCTCCAGAATAGGATTACCGTACCACTCTGGTGTGGATCTTACTCTGGTTGACCTAGGAGGTTCGGTAAGTTACATGATCATCATCATTAGCTTCCTCACTAATTTGTGTAGGAGTCACAGAAACTCATTTCTGTGATGAACCACTTTCCAATAATGGAGCAGGTACAGTTCCCTCATCAAGTTCTACTTTCCTCCCACTCATTTCTTTCGAGAGAAACTCCTTCTCTAGAAAGGATCCATTCTTAGCAACGAATATCTTGCCTTTAGATCTGTGATAGAAGGTGTACCCAACAGTCTCTTTTGGGTATCCTAATGTCGGATCACGGGTTCCGGCAAAACCCTCAAGGTTCGAACACTGGGGTGCGCGCGGAGGTTTCCTCCCTACCGATCTACGCCCTAGCTCGCAAAGATCTCGCGGACGAACTCGACGAACTCACAACACAAAGACACAAGATTTATACTGGTTCGGGCCACCGTTGTGGTGTAATACCCTACTCCAGTGTGGTGGTGGTGGATTGCCTCTAGGGCTGATGATGAACAGTACAAGGAGAAGAACAGCCTCCTGAGGTTGAGGTGTTCTTGTGCTCTGCGAGCTTGTGGATGTGAGGATGGGAGGTCGAATCTCTCTCGATCTGATGCCTCTACTGTGGTGGCTAGTTCTACTTATATAGGCCCTGGTCCTCTCCCCAAATGTTGAGCGGGAAGGGAGACAACAACGACCAATTTGAAAGGGGACAGCTAGTACAGCTTATCCTGAACAAAAGTGGTCTTCGCCTGCAAAAGGCTCTGGTGGTGACGCCGTCTAGGGCTCCATGGTGACCTCTGTCTTGTCGTCCTGCTGGTCTTGGTCTCGTTGCACCGATATGGAAACCTTTGCTTGATGCCTCAGTACTCCGCTCCTCGCTTGCCTTCTTAGCACCAAAGAGGAAATAGGGACGCTGCGCGCGCTGGCGCCCGCCTGATCTTGATCGTCATGGCTCACGTCACGAGAGCCTCGCGAGGTTTGTCCTGCCTTGATTTCTCCGCTCCTCGTGAGGCAGCCTGGTGAGGCCGCTCCTGAGGAGGTCTCGCGTCGTCCGCCTCGCGAGGCTTGGCCCCTCGCGAGGGTATTGAATGCCTTGTTGATGAAGACGGGCCGTATAGGCCTGCTAGCATAGCCACGCCGTGGGCCGCAGGCAGGCAAATCTGGGGACCCCCGTTCCCAGAACGCCGATAGTAGCCCCCGGGCCCAAGGCGCGCTCGGGCTTGGCTTCGAGGCGAAGCCAAAGGTCAAGCGCGGAGCACCGCGGGCCCCAAAAGCCTGCGGCCTTGATCGACGCGTGGCGGCTGATTGGACGTGGGCGTCTCCGCTTCCCTACGCTGCCTCGGCAACTGCTCGACTTGACAAGTCCCTGCGACATGCAAGGAAAACTATCATTACCTGTGATCATGGGAGGCGCCGGTTGGCCTTCTTCCGCTATAAATGGCAGGTGGGCAGAGCCCCCATCGCCCCATCTCTTCACGGTTCGCCTGCTTCCTCCTCCTTGCTCCTCTCTTTAGCAGCAATGGCGCCGTCAAAGAGGTTCTCCGCCGCGGAGAAGGGCAAGGCCCCTCGGGAGGCGCCCGGCTCCCCGGCGCCCAAGCGCGGACGTGGCCGTCCCCGCAAGCACGCCGCAACCCCCGCTGTGGCCCCCGGCCCCAGGGGTGGTGCCGCTGCATGGGGCAGGAGTCGCTCTGGTCGTGGCAGCCCGGTTGACGAAAGGAGACGCGCCGTGGCTGCGTGGCCTCCCCGGCCGCGGTTCGGCGCATCAGAGGTGCTGCCGGAGTTCGTTGTCTGGTCGGAGGATCCGGCTGGCAGCTGGCTCCAACTTCCTCGCTTCTTTGCCGACGAGCTGCCGGGCTCCGGTCCAGGCGGGCTCTGGCTGCAGGCACACGGTTGCTGCAGCCGGGCTTCTTGGGTTGCGGTCGAGGTCTCCGTCGCGGGCAACATAGCTCTGGCCCGCGGCCGGCAGACGTTCGCCCGCATGTGCGGCCTGGGCAGGCGGTGCACCCTCCACTTCATGTTTGACGGCGACGCGACCCTCTACGTGAGGGTGTTTGGGGAAGACGGTGGCCGCGCCGGATGCTGCCCCGAGGTGAACGACGGCGAGGAGGTGCTCGGCCTTGGCCATGGTCAGGACGAGGTGGAGGGCGGACCCGCCGGCCGTGCCTCGTCCCGCTACGGTGGCTCCTCTCTTGGCGACAAATCCAGCAGTGGCGGCTACGACCAGCCGCCACGTCGTCGCGCCCGCTTCGAAGGTGGTAGCGGGTCGTCTCGCCGCCGCGCATCCGTGAAGCGCGAGGAGGGGTCCGACTAAGCTCGGGACGTCGCCAAGGGCCTGCTCCCGAGGACTGCTGCAGGGGCTTGCGCCGCTTTTGTTTTGTTCCTCATTTCCTTCCTGCACCAAAATGAAACCAGTATGGGCCCAGAGGGGCGTGTATACCATGACTTCTCGATCATTATGCTATGCTTGTTGTATCCGTGCTGTGTTGTTATTTTGTGCTGAGATAACTTAGCTTGGTGCGTTCGGGGCGGCCTCCTCCTTACGAGGCATTTGTTTCCTCGTGCCCGTCTTGACCTAGTGGTCTGTGATTGCTCAGGAACTGCAAAAAATTCGTTAGGAAGCTCGCTAGGAGGCTTATCGTTCACCCAAGCCTTGACCCGGCGCTTCATATCGCGGTACCCGAGGAGCACGGATTAGGAGAGATGCGCCAGCTTCCTGGCTCGAACGAGGGTGGCTCGCGAGAAGGCGGAGAGAAAGAAAAACGCTCGCGAGGGCGCCTGCCTACCCCCCTCATGAGGTATGCGAGAGAGAGAACACAAGCGAACCAGAGTCGGAAAAGGCGGTAAAAGGCAAAGGAACCAAATCAATAAGGAACACCAGAAGCAAACTTCGATTAAGAGAAGGCGAGCCAACTACGGAAAGCAAATGAAAAGCCGCGTCCGGCACCTAATCTGGTCTTCAGTCTTCTCACCAGCGCGGAGCTAAGTGCTACCACTAGGCGTGGGAGGGAGCCCCCGAGGCCCAAGGGCGGCACTCCTGAGACTCCGGGGCATGTACAGCCCCACTCATTATTACATGAGAGTGTCACGGGCGGCGATTCTTCACAGGCACCGGGCCTTCTTCGCAGGCACTGGGCCTTTCTTCACAGGCACTAGGCCTTGCTTCATGGGTAGAACTTCCGTAGGTGCTGGATGTTCCAGGCGTTCTGGATGGGTACCCCGTCCTGCGCCTCCAGGCGCGCGGCGCCAGGCCTGGAGACATGGATGACCCTCAACGGGCCCTCCCACATAGGTGAGAGCTTGTGCAGCCCTTCCCTGGAGAGGACCTGCCTCAGGACGAGGTCGCCCGCCTCGAGCGTCCTGGAGCGGATGTTGCGGCAGTGATATCGCCGCAGCGCTTGCTGGTACATTGCCCCCTTAGAGCGGCTTCGCGACGACGTTCCTCCCCCAGCACGAGATCCATCCCCCGCGTGGTGTCCTGCTGCGTTTCATCAAACGCCAGGACCCGTGCGGAGCGATGCTTGACCTCGTGAGGAAGGACCGCTTCGGCTCCGTAGACAAGGAAGAATGGGGTCTCGCCCGTTGGCTTGGTGGCGGTCGTGCGGATGGACCACAGCACGGACTGGAGCTCGTCATGCCAGCCCCCGCAGCAGGACTCGAGCTTCTTCTTGAAGGTCCTGGTCTTGAGGCCCCACAGGACCTCTGCGTTGGCGCATTCGGCCTGACCATTGCTCCTGGGGTGCCCCACCGAAGCGTAGCAAATCTGCGTTCCAAGGTTAGCACAGTAGGTTTTGAAGAGGTTACTAGTGAATTGTTAGCCGTTATCTGTGATGATGTGGTTGGGAACCCCGAAGCGGCTCATGAGGCCCTTGATGAACTTGACAGCAGAGCCAGCTGGGATGGTGCGGACGGCTTCCACTTCTGCCCACTTGGTGAACTTGTCGATGGCGACGTAGAGGTAGCGGTAGCCCCCAGGCGCTCGAGGGAAGGGGCCCAAGATGTCCAGCCCCCAAACCGCGAATGGCCACGTGAGTGGAATGGTCTGGAGGCCTTGAGCTGGCTGATGGATCTGCTTGGTGTGGAACTGGCAGGCTTCATAGGACTTCACCAGCTCGACCGCGTCGTTGAGCGCCGTGGGCCAGTAGAATCCGCTGCGGAATACCTTGCCGACAAGGGTCTGTGATCACGAATGGTGCCCGCAGTCCCTGCCGTGTATGTCAATTAGCAACTCCTTCCCCTGATCTCTGGAAATGCAACGCAGTGAAACATCATTTGGCCGCTTCATGTACAACTCACCGTCCCGGATGCAGTACGCCGTGGCTTGTCGGGCCACGTGCTCTGCGTCCTCCTCTTTCTCCGGCAGCGCCCCTTGCATCAGATATTCCTTGAATTCCTTGGTCCAGCATCCCTCTCGAGGCTCGAGCGCCAAGAGCAGGCGAGCTCCTGAGGTCGGGCCGCAGGCTGGGGCTCTAGTGGCAGGCGGTTGTGGGAGCTCCTCCCGAGGCTGAGCTGTGCTTGAAAGTGGTGGCGTTGCTGACAGCTTGAAGAGCCGCTCCTCGAAGACGCCGGGCTCTTGGGGCTGCCGCTTGGATGCCCTCCTGGCGATGTCGTCGGCTTCCTTGTTGGTGCCACGGGGCACATGCTGCAACTCCAGGCCCAGGAACTGCTTTTCCATCTTACGCACTTCCGCGAGATATGCCTCCATGTGCTCGTCCTTTGGCTCGTACACTTTGTTGGAGAAATTGACGAGGAGCTGTGAGTCGCCCCTAACGGTGAGGCGCTTCACCCCCAGAGCTACTGCGGCCTTCAAGCCGGCTATGAGGCCTTCATATTCTGCGATGTTGTTGGAGACCTTCTCGCCCTGCTGAAAGCAGAGCTGCACTGCATAGTAGAGCTTGTCCTGAGTGGGCGAGATGAGTATCTCTCCAGCCCCTGCGCCTTGATGCGCAAAGGCGCCATCGAAGTACATGACCCAACCGTCTAGCGCCTCGCTTCCTAGTGAGGTGGACCGGTCTTCGCCTACTTCAAGTGTTGGGGCGTCCGTCCACTCTGCCACAAAGTCAGCGAGCGCGGCTCCCTTGATGACCCTTGTAGTGCTGAATTCTAACTGGAATGCTTGCATCTCGATGTTCCACTCGGCGATCCTTCCAGCAGAGTTGGGGCTCCTGAGCACCCTCTCCAATGGGTAGGCTGAAACGACCTTGATGGGGTGGCCCTGGAAGTAGTGCCGCAGCTTGCGCGAGGCCACCAAGAGCACGAGTAGGAGCTTCTGAGGCATGGGGTATCGCGCCCTCGCGTCCCGCAGCACTGTGCTGACAAAATACACCAGGTGTTCGATGAGGGCTGGCGCGCTGTTGAGGCTCGTGTCTTGCGAGAGTTGAGACAACTCCTGAGGTGGTGGGACTCCTGACGCATGATCGCTTGCGGGAATCTCGGTGACGTCGTCCTGCCGAGCTTGGTCTTCTGTTGACGCCGCTAAGGCTCTCGCAGCGCCTCCCTGATCTCGCGTCATTTCAGCTGTAGCTTGGCGCAGCGTGCCCTTGGCTTGGTGCTCCTCCCGAACCGCCACCAGCGCTGCGCTGGCGGAGTACGGGGTAGCGGCAAGGTAGAGCACTAGGGGCTCGAGAGGTCGTGGCGCCACCATCACCGGTGGGCTGGTCAGGTATTTCTTGAGGTCTCGAAAAGCTCGGTTGGCCTCCGGAGTCCACTCGAATGGGCCCTTCTTCTTCATCAGCTTGAAGAAGGGTAGGGCGCGCTCTCCTAGCTTGGAGATGAAGCGTCCCAACGCGGTTACCCGACCAGCCAGCTTCTGCATTTCCTTAAGGGTCTGCGGCGGGCTCATGTCCTCAATGGCCTTGATCTTCTCTGGGTTAAGCCGCAAGTTCACCTGGCGTAGGCTCGCGAAGGTCTCCTCCAGGTCTTGAATCAGGGTCCTTACCTCCCGAGACTTCACCACAATGTCGTCAACATAGGCCTCCGTGTTTCTCCCGAGCTGCCACCCCAAGGCGATGTGCATTAGCCGCTGAAAGGTTGCGCCCATGTTGCGCAGTCCGAAGGGCATGCAGGTGTAGCAGTACACACCACACAGGGTCAGGAAGGCAGTCTTCTCTATATCTTCTACCGCCATCTTGATCTGGTGATACCCTGAGAACGCATCCAGGAAGCACAGCAGGTCGCACTCGGCGGTGGAGTCGACGATCTGATCGATGCGTGGGAGCGGGAACGGATCTTGGGGGCAGGCCTTGTTGAGGTTGGTGAAGTCGACGCACATCCGCTACTTTCCGCCTTTCTTCGGCACTACGACGGGTTTCGCCAACCATTCGGGGTACCGAACCTCACGAATGGCACCCGCCGCCTCAACTTGCGGGTCTCTTGGATGATGAAGGCCTGCTTCTCCGTGGACTGCCATCTCGCCCGCTGCTTCACAGGGCGCACATTGGGGCATACCCTTAAATGATGCTGAATCACCTCTCTCGGGACTCCCACCAGCTGATTGGGCTCCCATGCGAATATATCCTTGTTTGTAAGCAGGAACTGCACCAATGCTTCCTCTCGGCTTGGGTCGAGGCCGGTGCCTATGGTAAAGGTGGCTCCTGAGGACCCGTCCTCGTTGACCGGCACCTGCTTGGTTTCCGCCTTGTCTTGTGTGAACAACTGCTTCTTCTTGGTTGGTGCGGCTCCCTTGGGCTCGGAGGTGCCCGCGTCGGTAGGCTGCGCTGCCGCAGCGGTCTTGAGGGCGAGCTTGAGCGCCGCCAGGGCCTCCTTGGCGTTCCCCCTGATAGTGAGGACGCCTTTGCTCCCAGGCATCTTCATGAGGTTGTAGGCCGGATGAGTCGCCGCCATGAACTGGGCCAGAGCTGGGTACCCGAGAATGGCGTTGTACGGGAGGCCGATGCGGGCGATGTCAAACTCGACCATCTCGGTGCGGTAGTTGTCACGCGTGCCGAAGGTGACGGGGAGGCGGATCTGCCCCAGGGAGCGGGCGGTGCCACCACCGACTCCTGAGAAAGGCTTGCTGAGGCTGAGCCGCTCGAGCGGCACATGAAGAAGGCTGAAGGCCTCCACAGAAAGCATGTTGAGGCCGACACCGCCATCGATGAGGGTTTTGGTGACGGCCACGTTGCAGATGGTGGGCGTGCAGAGCATCGGAAGCATGCCTGAGCCGGCGGTGGTGACGGGGTGGTCCTCTGAGCTGAAGGTGAGGTCGGCCTTGGGCGCAGCCCAACCCGGCGGAGCCCCCGAGTGCTTGGAAGCGGCACCAATCTGGCGGAGGAACGGCTTGATGTGGCGATCCGAAGGCGGCGCTTGAGAGCCGCCAAGCAGGGCCGCGACCGCGTGATGCGCCGGCACCGTGTAGCGCGCAGTGAAGAGGTCGCGGAGTTCCTCCCAGGATGCCACCATGGACCCAGGGAGGTTGAGCAGCCAGGCGCGTGGCTCGCCGACAAGGGCCATGGGGAGCCAGTTGGCCATGACCTTGTCGTCGCCCCCGGCCTCGAGGACGGCCTCCTCGTACGCCAGCAGGAAAGCCGACGGGTCCGCCGCGCCGTCGTAGCGCAGCGGCATCTCCGGCTTGAACTTGGACGGCCAACGCACCTGTCGCAGGGCCGGGGCCAGGGCTCGGAGCCCCTGGCCCCGCCGTCGGTGCCGGCCATCAGAGTCGGTAGCAGGGCACCCGCCATGGGGGCGAAGTGCGGTGGCGGCGGAGCGTAGGTTGGCGGAGAGGAGCTACGGTGCACCCCTACCTGTCGCGCCAAATGTCGGATCATGGGTTCCGGCAAAACCCTCAAGGTTCGAACACTGGGGTGCGCGTGGAGGTTTCCTCCCTACCGATCTACGCCCTAGCTCGCAAAGATCTCGCGGACGAACTCGACGAACTCACAACACAAGGACACAAGATTTATACTGGTTCGGGCCACCGTTGTGGTGTAATACCCTACTCTAGTGTGGTGGTGGTGGATTGCCTCTTGGGCTGATGATGAACAGTACAAGGGGAAGAACAACCTCCTGAGGTTGAGGTGTTCTTGTGCTCTGCGAGCTTGTGGATGTGAGGATGGGAGGTCGAATCTCTCTCGATCCGATGCCTCTACTGTGGTGGCTAGTTCTACTTATATAGGCCCTGGTCCTCTCCCCAAATGTTGAGCGGGAAGGGAGCCAACAACGGCCAATTTGAAAGGGGACAACTAGTACAGATTATCCTGAACAAAAGTCGTCTTCGCCTGCAAAAGGCTATGGTGGTGACGCCGTCTTGGGCTCCATGGTGACCTCTGTCCTGTCGTCCTGCTGGTCTTGGTCTCGTTGCACCGATATGGAAACCTTTGCTTGATGCCTCGGTACTCCGTGCATGCGCTTGCCTCCTTAGCACCAAAGAGGAAACAGGGACGCTGCACGCGCTGGCGCGCGCCTGGCGCCCGTGTGATCTTGATCATCATGGCTCATGTCACGAGAGCCTCGCGAAGTTTGCCCTGCCTTGATTTCTCCGCTCCTCGCGAGGCATCCTGGTGAGGCCGCTCCTGAGGAGGTCTCGCGTCGTCCGCCTCGCGAGGCTTGGCCCCTCGCGAGGGTCTTGAATGCCTTGTTGATGAAGACGGGCCGTACATGCCTGCTAGCACAGCCACGCCGTGGGCCGCAGGAAGGCAAGTCTGGGGACCCCCGTTCCCAGAACGCCGACACCTATTAAGACACATTTCTCCGATTTGCGTTCGAGCTTATCAGGTTGAAGCTTTTTCACATAAGCATCGCAGCCCCAAACTTTAAGAAACGACAACTTGGGTTTCTTGCCAAACCACAGTTCATAAGGTGCCGTCTCCACGGATTTAGATGGTGCCCTATTTATCGTGAATGCAGCCGTCTCTAAAGTATAACCCCAAAATGATAGCGGTAAATTAGTAAGAGACATCATAGATCATACCATATCTAATAAAGTGCGGTTACGACGTTCGGACACACCATTACGATGTGGTGTTCCGCATTGTTTCAAATGAAGACCAAACTCGTAACTCAAATTTCTCCTCCACGATCAGATCACAGAAACTTTATTTCTTGTTACGATGATTTTCCACTTCACTCTGAAATTCTTTGAACTTTTCAAATGTTTCAGACTTATGTTTCATCAAGTAGATATACCCATATCTGCTTAAATCATGTGTGAAGGTCGGAAAATAACGATATCCGCCGCGAGCCTCAATATTCATCGGACCGCATACATCAGTATGCATTATTTCCAACAAATCTGTTGCTCGCTTCATTGTTCCGGGGAACGGAGTTTTAGTCATCTTGCCCATGAGGCATGGTTCGCAAGTACCAAGTGATTCCAAAATTCCATCAGTATGGAGTTTCTTCATGCACTTTACACCAATATGACCCAAACGGGAGTGCCACAAATAAGTTGCACTATCATTATCTACTCTGCATCTTTTGGCTTCAATATTATGAATATGTGTATCACTACTATCGAGATTCAATAAAAATAGACCACTCTGCAAGCGTGCATGACCATAAAAGATATTACTCATATAACACTGGTGCGCGTCGGTCGTAAACAAACGGTTTTTAACCCCTTTCCGTGACGGCATTTGGAACTGTCGCCAAGTGAGTGTGGGCGATAGGGGGGTCCTTCCCACACGACCCAGAAACCATCGGGGATATGCCCTCCTGGCACACACGCTCGGCAAAATGAGTTCGTGTGCGACCGACGAGCGCTCAAATACGGAAATACGTATAGTAGAGTTAAAAAAATACAATTATACGGCGAAATTGTTTCCGGTCGCAAGTACATCCCACACAGTCAGTCCCCGCTAAATGTTTCCGTTCATATGTACATCCCACACAGTCGCTCCAAGGAAAACGTTTCTGTTCACAGGTACATCACACAAAAAATTCCCCGTTAAATCGTTTGCATTATTGAATGTATCATACACGGTCCATAGAAGAAACTGTGTGGCAAAGGCTGTCCATCACACACAGGTTTTATGTGGTAAACGTTTGCGCAAGGTGGCCTAACGCAAACGGTTTTCAAGAGAAAGTCGTGTGTGATTGTTCATTGATCCAACACGGTTTATTCCTAGAAACTGTGTGCGTTGCCTGAGGTCATTGCCCACGGTATTTTTCAACAACCGGTTTGCAATAGGAAAACCCAATTAGCAGGCTAATTATCCATTTGTAGGCTAATTATCCGATTATTCATAATCCATTTATTAATCTAATTGACATTTCATATTAAGCACACAATATATTTCATTTCCGTATTAAGGAAGCAGAATTTCATAATTGAAATACATCAGAGTACAACATGATATAGCTTCAGCACTCGGCTACCCCATTAGACAACTGCACTAGCAGCAAGTTTCACATGCAACATGTAGAACCTTTCGAAATTAGCATCATAGACGGTATATAGACAGATGCATCTCATCTGGAAAACTGCTGAAGCGGAGGGTGAATATTGAGCCTTCATTCATGTTGAAGGTCTTTGCAACTTTAGGCCAGTGCCTGTGGATGATTGATCGTCCGTCCTTCGTCCTCTTCGGGAACACTTCAATATTGAACCGTGGGTGTTGTATGAAAACCTTCCTCGCCTCCATCAGTGAACTGCTTTGGAAAGGCCTGAAAACAAGGATGTGCATAAATATCTTCTCTATATTGGAAATGGGGCAAAGGAATAAAAAAGGCAAGGTATAATAGTTTGTACCATCTTGTAGTGAACTGATGTCTTCTTCATTGTGCAGACAAAGATCTTGTTGTTTTTTGTCGCTAATTTATTTATCCTAACCATCTTTCCGAGTTTCTTGATTTGATTGATATTCATGGGCAACTCATTTCCCCATATGCAAAATGGGTCGAACAGTGGGTCAAAACCTCTGACAACAGGACCTACATGTGGAAGACCAAATTGTTATTAGAATGGTTCCTGCAATTGCACAATAATGTGCTATTAGACAATGGACCATGCACGTGCTAACCTTGATTGTAAACCTCAGTGCTTCCCATTGTTTCCCTGCAACACATATACGGTAGTTAGTCATCAGGTTAAGTAAGGGTTCGCATGCTATCAGTAAAATATGTTGATGAAAAATAAGCACATTGCAGATTCATCAGATTAATTCAAGCCACACGGAAAACCCATTTTCCCAATCCAAGCATGATTAAGAACTAGGAAATATAGCACTTGTATATGTTTGTCATGTATTAAGTGCAGCCAAATTTGATTTATTCCTCACATACACAACAATACAAAATTCTACCCACGACAATTGGACATCGCATTGCAGAATTGAACCAAGCAGTTAACTAAACACCACAACAAAAGAACCAAACATTAACTGAGCAACACATTGCACAATATAACATACTCCTAACAGAAGATCAGACAGTTAACCAAACAGTTAACTACAGCCAATTGTAGCAATTGTATTTGTTTCTCATATATTTAATATAGCCAAATTCAATTTATTCCTCACATGGTATACAATAACAGAATGCACCCACAATTTTGTAAAGATATATTCGATTTCTTTCTCACATGGAAGAAAATACAAAATTGCAGCCTGAAGAATTGAACATCACATTTGCAGAATTGAACCAAACAGTTAACTGAAGACGACAACTAATTCACAAAACAGTTAATAAGTGAGCACCACACTGCATGACATATAGAACATATACACTAGAGCAACAGATTGCATGGTAAAATTAGCTAGCACAATTCACTAGAATTTGTGAAGGAAAGGCAGGAGCAGCACGCGCAACGGGTAAATCAAGCATGCTTAACCGGCGTAGCTAGCAAATGGCAAGGTGCTCCTCCAAGATCTGGGGGTCGGCACGAATGGCGGTGCTTATTTGGTGGAGGGGGCAGTGATTTGGGTGGAAGGTGTCGCGCTCGTGCCGGCGGTCGGGGCATGTGGGATGTGGAAGGAGGAGGAGAAGGATGGGGTCGGGTGTGGATTACCTGCCTGGATAGACGAGGCCGAGCAGCACGAAGGAGGGTCGCCGACTAGGAGGCGGCGCTGCAAGCAAGGAGTGAAGGTTTCAACTTGGAAAGGAAGGCGGAAAGAGGGGAAATGTGGCTTTTGGTAAGGGGGAGGGGGCGGGGGGGTAGATATTTCCGCCGAAGCCGAAAATTTGGAATCGCTTCAGCGAAAAAACTGGCGCGCAAAGTGTCATCAGACACGGTCCCTTATTCAGAATTGTGTACGATATGTGGACATCACAAACGATTCAGATAGCTTAACCCATGTGTGATGAGTTTGAATGTCAAAAGTTTTGCTTCAAATTTCCATGGTTACAGTGGTCATCCACGTCATTGCATAATTTGGGTACACAAAGGAGACTACAACACACCCACACTTCTTAATCGAGCAAGTTCAGCAATTAAATAGAGGTAGCTGACCTAAACATTACTCTAACAAATTAAAGACCGGCGCTCATTAAACAAAACAAAGAGTACTACTATGGCTGGTGCTCGTCGATCTCCGCCGCCGCATCCATGTCCAGCTTGCGCCCGACGATCTCCTGGGGAAGGGGCTCCATGGCATCCATCGTACCGTACTTGGCAAGCATCTCGCCATCCGCGTCCGCCATCTCTTTGGAAAAGGCCGCCACGAGCTGGGCATGGGCGGACGCGATCTGGGCTTGGACGGGCTCCGTCGTCGCAAGGTATGCGGTGGAGGAACAGACGGCTGCTCGAACGCTCTCGGCGATTGCCAGCTCATCGGTCGTGGGTTGCCGACCGTTGTCGGAGAAGCTTCGTTCGATTTATGCAGTGACCGCCAGGAGCTAGGCGTGGGCAGCCTTGACATGGTCGTGGGCGGCCTCCATCAGGGCTAAGGCCGCCGCTGTGGAACGGACAGCTGCTGTGCCGCTCTCGCCAGTTGATATCCCTAAGGCAGATGTTGCTGCCGCCACCTAAGAAGCAACAGCAGCCGTTTGGGCTGCCTTTGCCGCCCGGTCGCAGATTGCGGCCGCGCTCATGCACCTTGTTAGCACGCGCAAGGCTGTTGTGGCCGCGCTCTCGCCAGAGCGGGCCACCGAAATTGCCCTCACGACGCGGGTCCATGTGCCCATCTTTCACCGGCAACGATTGAACAGTGAAATGATATTTGGGGAGCGAGCTAGTGTGCTTGAGACGCCGGCTATGGACTGTAGCCGATGCACCTTCTCGCGTAAGCCATAGGCGTACAATACACGGATGGTGCTCCAGGATATTTTGTGCTGCATCTCACACGGTTGCTGATAATAAACCGTGTGCGATCTACTTGATTTTTCATCTTGATTTGAATTACATAATGGGGTCACAGCGGCAATGGACGGTGTTTGATTGCTAGACCTTTTATCTGGAGTGAACATGCAACTATATGTGTGTCATAAAAGAATTGGAATTATTCAGGGTTCGTTTGAACATTTTATACATTAAATTGGTTTTCTAGCCATTTCAGGTGAACAATTCAAAATTAAACTACCTGCACATGCTCCAGTGCATATAAATTTGTTGAAAAATCAAATTTGTGTCCTTGGGTGCATGCTTAGGTCCCATGCAAGAAATGGGAATGAATTTCAAACACCAGGGCACCGTTGATTGCTGGCAAAACATTGACATGCCTGGTTTTTAAATTCTAGTAAATCCAAAACACGTCTGAAATTCATGAAACTTGGCATGCTCGCATGGAGCGGCATCAACATGCCATGTTACAAATTTTGTCCCATTTGTGGCAGGTTTGGGTATATGCTTCTCACAAACCGGAGCTTCTCACAACAAGCATGATGGTTTTCGGTAGGGGACGTCCCACCTTTGGGGATGAAACGATATCCATTGCCTCTTATTGCTCTCAAATTTTTTTCTCGTGTCAACATAGAACAACAGGAGTGTTGTGTGAATTTTTGTGATTTTTCGGGGTTCGTTTGGACATTTTTATGTATTAACTGAGTTTTCAACGCATTTATGTGCATAATTCAAATTTGAACTACATGCACATGCTCCAGTGCATATAAATTGGTTGAAAAATCAAATATGTGTCCTTTGGTGCATGCTTAGGTCCCATGCAAGAAATGGGAATGAATTTCAAACACCAGGGCACCGTTGATTGCCGACAAAACATTGAGATGCCAGGTTTTTAAATTCTAGTAAATTCAAAACTCGTCAGAAATTAATGAGACTTGGGATGCTATCATGGAGCGGCATCAACATGGCGTGGTACAAATTTTGTCCCATTTGGGGCAGGTTTGGGTATATGCTTCTCACAAACCGGAGCTTCTCAGAACAAGCATGATGGTTTTCGGTAGGGAACGTCCCACCTTTGGGGACGAAACGATATCCATTGCCTCTTATTGCTTTCGAATTTTTTTCTCGTGTCAACATAGAACAACAGGAGTGTTGTGTGAGTTTTTGTGATTTTTCGGGGTTCGTTTGGACACTTTTATGCATTAACTGAGTTTTCAATGCTTTTATGTGCATAATTAAAATTTGAAATACATGCACATGCTCCAGTGCATATAAATTGGTTGAAAAATCAAATGTGTGTCCTTGGTTGCATGCTTAGGTCCCATGCAAGAAATGGGAATGAATTTCAAACACCAGGGCACCGTTGATTGCAGGCAAAACATATAGATGCCTGGTTTTTAAATTCTAGTAAATCCAAAACTCGTCTGAAATTCATGAAACTTGGCATGCTATCATGGAGCGGCATCAATATGTCGTGGTACAAATTTTGTCCCATTTGGGGCAGGTTTGGGTATATGCTTCTCACAAACCGGAGCTTCTCACAACAAGCATGATGGTTTTCAGTAGGGAACGTCCCACCTTTGGGGACGAAATGATATCCATTGCCTCTTATTGTTTTCAAATTTTTTCTCGTCTCAACATAGAACAACAGGAGTGTTGTGTGAATTTTTGTGATTTTTCGGGGTTTGTTTGGACATTTTTATGCATTAACTGAGTTTTCAACGCATTTATGTGCATAATTCAAATTTGAACTACATGCACATGCTCCGGTGCATATAAATTGGTTGAAAAAACAAATATGTGTCCTTGGGTGCATGCTTAGGTCCCATGCAAGAAATGGGAATGAATTTCAAACACCAGGGCACCGTTGATTGCCGGCAAAACGTTGAGATGCCTGGTTATTAAATTCTAGTAAATCCAAAACTCGTCTGAAATTCATTAAACTTGGCATGCTATCATGGAGCAGCATCAACATGCCGTGGTACAAATTTTGTCCCATTTGGGGCAGGTTTGGGTATATGCTTCTCACAACCGGAGCTTCTCACAACAAGCATGATGGTTCTCGGTTGGGAACGTCCTACCTTTGGGGACGAAACGATATCCATTGCCTCTTATTGCTTTCAAATATTTTTCTCGTGTCAACATAGAACAACAGGAGTGTTGTGTGAGTTTTTGTGATTTTCTGGGGTTCGTTTGGACATTTTCATGCATTAACTGAGTTTTAAATGCATTTATGTGCATAATTCAAATTTGAACTACATGCACATGCTCCAGTGCATATAAATTGGTTGAAAATCAAATATGTGTCCTTGGGTGCATGCTTAGGTCCCATGCAAGAAATGGGAATGAATTTCAAACACCAGGGCACCGTTGATTGCCGGCAAAACATTAAGATGCCCGGTTTTTAAATTCTAGTAAATTCAAAACTCATCTGAAATTCATGAAACTTGGCATGCTATCATGGAGCAGCATCAACATGTCGTGGTACAAATATTGTCCCATTTGGGCAGGTTTGGGTATATGCTTCTCACAAACCGGAGCTTCTCACAACAACCATGATGGTTTTGGGTAGGGAACATCCCACCTTTGGGGACGAAACAATATCCATTGCCTCTTATAGCTTCCAAATGTTTTTCTCGTGTCAACATAGAACAACAGGAGTGTTGTGTGAATTTTTCTGATTTTTCGGGGTTCCTTTGGACATTTTTATGCATTAACTGAGTTTTCAATGCATTTATGTGCATAATTCAAATTTGAACTACATGCACATGCTCCAGTGCATATAAATTGGTTGAAAATCAAATATGTGTCCTTGGGTGCGTGCTTAGGTCCCACGCAAGAAATGGGAATGAATTTCAAATACCAGGGCACCGTTGATTGCCGGCAAAACATTGAGATGCCTGGTTTTTAAATTCTAGTAAATCCAAAACTCGTCTGAAATTCATGAAACTTGGCATCCTATCATGGAGCGGCATCAACATGCCGTGGTAAAAAATTTGTCCCATTTGGGGCAGGTTTGGGTATATGCTTCTAACAAACCGAGCTTCTCACAACAAGCATGATGGTTTTCGGTAGGGAATGTCCCACCTTTGGGGACGGTACGATATCCATTGCCTCTTATTGCTTTCAAATTTTTTTCTCGTGTCAACATAGAACAACAGGAGTGTTGTGTGAATTTTTGTGCCTTTTCGGGGTTCGTTTGGAAATTTCTACGCATTAACTTAGTTTTCAATGCATTTATGTGCATTATTATAATTTGAACTACATGCACATGCGCCAGTGCATACAAATTGGTTGAAAAATCAAATATGTGTCCTTGGGTGCATGCTTAGGTCCCATGCAAGAAATGGGAATGAATTTCAAACACCAGGGCACCGTTGATTGCTGGCAAAACATTGAGATGCCTGGTTTTTAAATTCTAGTAAATCCAAAAACACGTCTGAAATTCATGAAACTTGGCATGCTATCATGGAGCGGCATCAACATGCCGTGTTACAAGATTTGTCCCACTTGGGGCAGGTTTGGGTATATGCCGGAGCTTCTCACAACAAGCATGATGGTTTTCGGTAGGGGACGTCCTACCTTTGGGGACGAAACGATATCCATTGCCTCTCATTGCTTTCAATATTTTCTCGTGTCAACATAGAACAATAGGAGTGTTGTGTGAATTTTTGTGATTTTTGGGGTTCGTTTGGACATTTTTACGCATTAACTGAGTTTTCAATGCATTTATGTGCATAATTAAAATTTGGACTACATGCACATGCTCCAGTGCATAAAAATTGGTTAAAAAAACAAATATGTGTCCTTGGGTGCATGCTTAGGTCCCATGCAAGAAATGGCAATGAATTTCAAACACCAGGGCACCGTTGATTGCCGGAAAAACATTGAGATGCCTGGTTTTTAAATTCTAGTAAATCCAAAACTCGTCTGAAATTCATGAAACTTGGCATGCTATCGTGGAGCAGCATCAACATGCCGTGGTACAAATTTTGTTCCATTTGGGGCAGGTGTGGGTATATGCTTCTCACAAACCGGAGGTTCTCACAACAAGCATGATGGTTTTCGGTAGGGAACGTCCCACCTTTGGGGACGAAACGATATCCATTGCCTCTTATTGCTTTCGAATTTTTTTCTCATGTCAACATAGAACAACAGGAGTGTTGTGAGAGTTTTTGTGATCTTCCGGGGTTCGTTTGGACACTTTTATGCATTAACTGAGTTTTCAATGCATTTATGTGCATAATTAAAATTTGAAATACATGTACATGCTCCAGTGCATTTAAATTGGTTAAAAAATCAAATATGTGTCCTTGGGTGTATGCTAAAGTCCCATGCAAGAAATGGGAATGAATTTGAAACACCAGGGCACCGTTGATTGCCGGCAAAACATTGAGATGCCAGGTTTTTAAATTCTAGTAAATCCAAAACTCGTCTGAAATTCATGAGACTTGGCATGCTATCATGGAGCGGCATCAACATGCCGTTTTACAAATTTTGTCCCTTTTGGGGCAGGTTTGGGTATATGCTTCTCACAAACCGGAGCTTCTCACAACAAGCATGATGGTTTTCAGTAGGGAACGTCCAACCTTTGGGGACAAAATGAAATCCATTGCCTCTTATTGCTTTCAATTTTTTTTCTCGTGTCAACATAGAACAACAGGAGTGTTGTGTGAATTTTTATGATTTTTCAGTGTTCGTTTGGACATTTTTGTGCATTAACTGAGTTTTCAATGCATTTATGTGCATAATTCCAATTTGAACTACATGCACATGCCCAGTGCATATAAATTGGTTGAAAAATAAAATATGTGTCCCTGGGTGCATGCTTAGGTCCCATGCAAGAAATGGGAATGAATTTCAAACAATAGGGCACCGTTGATTGTCGGCAAAACATTGAGATGCCTTGTTTTTAAATTCTAGTAAATTCAAAACTCGTCTGAAATTCATGAACCTTGGCATGCTATCATGGAGCGGCATCAACATGCCGTGGTACAAATTTTGTCCCATTTGGGGCAGGTTTGGGTATATGCTTCTCACAAACCGGAGCTTCTCACAACAAGCATGATGGTTTTCAGTAGGGAACGTCCCACCTTTGGGGACGAAATGATATCCATTGCCTCTTATTGCTTTCAAATTTTTTCTCGTGTCAACATAGAACAACAGGAGTGTTGTATGTATTTTTGTGATTTTTCGGGGTTTATTTGGACATTTTTATGCATTAACTTTGTTTTCAATGCATTTATGTGCATAATTCAAATTTGAACTACATGCACATGCTCCAGTGCATATAAATTGGTTGAAAAATCAAATCTGTGTCCTTGGGTGCATGCTTAGGTCCCATGCAAGAAATGGGAATGAATTTCAAACACCAGGGCACCGTTGATTGCCAGCAAAACATTGAGATGCCTGGTTTTTACATTCTAGTAAATCCAAAACTCGTCTGAAATTTAAGAAACTTGGCATGCTATCATGGAGCAGCAACAACATGTCGTGGTACAAATTTTGTCCCATTTGGGGCAGGTTTGGGTATATCTTCTCACAGACCGGAGCTTCTCACAACAAGCATGATGTTTTTCGGTAGGGAACGTCCCACCTTTGGGGACGAAAAGATATCCATTGCCTCTTATTGCCTTCATTTTTTCTCATGTCAACATAGAACAACAGGAGTGTTGTGTGAGTTTTTGTGATTTTCCGGGGTTCGTTTGGACATTTTTATGCATTAACTGAGTTTTCAATGCATTTATGTGCATAATTCAAATCTGAACTACATGCACATGCTCCAGTGCATATAAATTGGTTGAAAAATCAAATATGTGTCCTTGGGTGCGTGCTTAGGTCCCATGCAAGAAATGGGAATGAATTTCGAACACCAGGGCACCGTTGATTGCCGGCAAAACATTGAGATGCCTAATTTTTAAATTCTAGTAAATCCAAAACACGTCTGAAATTCATGAAACTTGGCATGCTATCATAGAGCGGCATCAACATGCCGTGTTACAAATTTTGTCCCATTTGGGGCAGGTTTGGGTATATGCTTCTCACAACAAGCATGATGGTTTTCGGTAGGGGACGTCCCACCTTTGGGGACGAAACGATATCAATTGCCTCTTATTGCTTTCAAATTTTTTTCGTTTCGACATAGAACAATAGGAGTCTTGTGTGAATTTTTGTGATTTTTCGGGGTTCGTTTGGACATTTTTATGCATTAACTGAGTTTTCAATGCATTTATGTGCATAATTAAAATTTGAAATACATGCACATGCTCCAGTGCATAAAAATTGGTTAAAAAACAAATATGTGTCCTTGGGTGCATGCTTAGGTCCCATGCAAGAAATGGGAATGAATTTCAAACACCAGGGCACCGTTGATTACCGGCAAAACATTGAGATGCCTGGTTTTTAAATTCTAGTAAATCCAAAACTCGTCTGAAATTCATGAAACTTGGCATGCTATCATGGAGCAGAAAACATGCCGTGGTACAAATTTTGTCCCATTTGGGGCAAGTGTGGGTATATGCTTCTCACAAACCGGAGCTTCTCACAACAAGCATGATGGTGTTCAGTAGGGAACGTCCCACCTTTGGGAACGAAACGATATCCATTGCCTCTTATTGCTTTCAAAATTTTTTCTCGTGTCAACATAGAACAACAGGAGTGTTGTGTGAGTTTTTCTGATTTTCCGAGGTTCGTTTGGACATTTTATGCATTAACTAAGTTTTCAATGCATTTATGTGCATAATTAAAATTTGAAACACATGCTCATGCTCCAGTGAATATAAATTGGTTGAAAAATCAAATATGTGTCCTTGGGTGCATGCTTAGGTCCCATGCAAGAAATGGGAATGAATTTCAAACACCAGGGCACTGTTGATTGCCGGCAAAACATTGAGATGCCTAGTTTTTTAAATTCTAGTAAATCCAAAACTCGTCTGAAATTCATGAAACTTGGCATGCTATCATGGAATGGCACCCGACATGCTGTGGTATTTTTCGTGTCCATTTTGAGGGAAGGCGCACTCAAATAGTGACAGCCAACAAAGGCATTTTGAAAAAATAGCTGCCACTTTAATTATAATTCAAAACGTGTGCGTTCTGTTAACCATTCACGTGACGCCACGTGTCTTGGTTTTAATGGCTGTAGGAGGTGCCGTGCGGACAGCTGCTTGACCTTGACTGAACGGGAGGCGTGCGAGCGCCGTCCGGTGCACTGGCTGACCGAGTGGCGTGCAAGCTGTCCTCGAGTGCGCAGGCTCACCGAGAAGCGTGCGAGTTGTACGCTGTGCAGGCTATCTTGGAAGCGAACCCTTTGACTTCCATGGCCGCCCGCCTTGCTCGCATCCTCTCCATTAATGGCGCCCAAGCTGCAGTTTAATTCGCTTTTTAAATATAAAACACTCATCACAAACGTTTTAGTTAGAATACCCGTATGCAAATCAACAGCTTCCCCAGGAAGCCAAGAGAAAATGTGCCGAGCAGGATTTCTGCAGCTCTTGATCGCAAATGTTTTAGATAGAACACCTGTATGCAAAGTGAGAGCAGCGCAGGATTTGTGCATCCCTTCAACGCAAACGGTTGTTTTGGATGGCCCGTGCGCAACCGCGTGGAAACAATTTGGTAAGATTTGTCAATCCTTGTAACACTGCGATTTGTCAAAATATGAAGCTAAAAATCACTCGCAGTATCTAATTTTGGCAACTAAAATTCAGCAATTAAGCATAGATTTCATTCATAGATTAAGTAGTCGTTCTTAATTTATACAAACAGTTCAACTCGACAGGTGAACCGACCAAACTTTTCCCCAATTGTTGCCAACCACGTACTGAAATAGCTAGTTCAACTATATATACTAGCTAATTTTAAGTACGTTGTACAGTTCCACCACATCTATAGTCAGATGAACTGAACAACATAGCCCCTAAATACTACTACTACTGCCGCGGTGCTTTGTACTACTTCCGGCTGCCTCTCCTCTGCCGAGCGCGCTCAGTAAGAGGCGGAGGAGGAGGAGCCTACCGACGAGCTGCGCAACCGCAATGCGGTGCCTGCTGCTGTTGCAGCTTCAGCGACGCTCACCTCGAACGCCCTCTGCCGCTCCAGATGACCCCTCTTGAAGCGGTGGTTCTCCTCGAAGATCTCCTGATTCCTCGCCTCTGAGGTGGCGTGTGCCGCGGCTACGACGACGGTAAGGCTCTTTGCATGCTCGACGAGGCGCTCCTCCTCCTGCAGGAACTCGGTGTAGCGTGCAAGGTCACTGACGCACGTGCGGGCATCCACCTCCGCCTCCCGCCTTCGGGCGGCGGTGCCGGAGCGGGTGATGGCCACAGTGGCCGGCAGTGGGGTGGCGGCCACGACGGCCACCTCCCGCCTTCGGGCCACGGCGGCGGAGCGGGCGATGACCCTGGCTTTCGACGGTGGTGTGGCGGCAATGGCGGCCGACAACAGCTGCCGACGGGCACCGGCGGCGGAGCGTGTGGTGGGTGTTCCGCGCACACCCAACAGGGACGCCACAGGCACTACACTATGCCGGGGACTGCGCCACCGTCGTGGTGTAGCCTCCCAGCTGGAGCTGTCCTCTGATGACAATGGAGTGGCTGAGCAACGACGACAGACCGGTGCCATTGGCAATTGTGGGAGAAGCAGGCGAGATAAGCTACAGGGATGGAGGGGAAAATGCGACGCAGGACTCGCCGACCGTGAGGGTTTTTATAGCAAGCCGGTAAACATTGGCATTTTGGGGGATTTCACCAAGTCGGGCAGGAAGCTTGCGCGGGAACCTGCGAGGTTGCGCGGGAATGGGCTCACCGACGATTCATTGGCGCCACCCTTTGGCCAAAAGAACGCCCCCGCGCTCTGCGCAAGCTTGCGCTGTAAGCCGTCTGCGGCAACGGGGTGACAAGACGTGCGAGAGGAGGACGAAAGGTCACGTACACATACAGTTAATAAAAAAATGTTTGTGATTTAATTACCTACTATACCGCCGTCCTGGTTTATAAGTATGATTTAACTAATAAAATACGAATGCATGTCGCCAAAGATTATATAGTTGGATTTGTATTTGAACATAGTTTCTAATTATATAATTTTTAAAACATGCATTAACATTTTGTTGGTTAAATTTGAGGGCAAAGTATGGCACAGAATATAAAGGAGACTATAGACTAGACGGAGGTGGTAGCACACGGCCGCTCTCTACGCAACGACGCAAAAATCGGCCGGCTTGTAGGCGAACATTTCCTGCGTGTTCAACTGCTCTATGCATGTGGTTGATTGCGGTTCAGGTGGCCGCGGCGCGCTCTGCTCACGTCCCGCCACGCGCACTCTGCCCTCGTGTCCCTCCAGGTGCTCTGCCCTCGTCCCTCCACGCGCGTTGCCAGTGTTTGGGGCCGGCGCACGATCACGCACGTTCGTGTGCAAGCGGTTGCGCCGGGCGCGGCGCGACGATGCAGTTACCCGCTGCAAAAACTGCCATGCGGATGCGCCGAGAATCCACGCCGCCAGCCCCCTTTTATTCCTGTGGCCATTTACCTTCATCTCTCGTCTCACACGACACAATAAAGCACACCCACGAGGACACATACCGAGAGGACATCCAGTGGCTCCAATGGCGCTCCCAGCGGCCGACGACGACAACGGCGGGCAGTTCACCATGCATCACATAGTGGACACCCACGTGATGGGGAAGGCCCTCTCGATGGTGTACATGAACGATCCGGTCTCGGTGGAGAGCTCCATCCAAACTATGGAAAATTTCCTTGCCGAGGACAAGTACCGAGTGGTCGGCTTCGACCTCGAGTACACCATCGGTCGTGCCGGTCACGATCAGAAGGTTGCCGTCGCCCAGTTGTGTGTGCGACATGACATCCTCGTCTACCACTTCCACCTTGCCATAAGGCCTTGCGAGCGTTTCTCCAGGTTTATCAACAGCTCCGACTACAGTTTCGCTACGGTGGACACCACCAACGATCTAAAAGCGCTCAAGGTTTCGGACTTGAAATGCCCGAATCTTGTCAACATCCAGCACCACTACAAGGTCTGGGGCAGCGACAAAAACAAACTGAACTCCCTGGTTGACCTCGCCTCGGCCATCATCGACCCCTACTACGCGAAGATGAAGGAAGAGAGCAATAAGGACAAGAACACCTGGCACAGTGTGTGGCATGAGAGACTGGATGAACAACATGTCAAGTACGCGGCCATGGACGCGTACATAAGCTACGAGATGTACAGGCGGATTGTTGACATGAGGAACTGTTTTCTTCCTGACCCAGACAAGGGATCGAGCCACATAGCAGTGGCGGGAGCGTCACAAGAAGTAGATGACTAGACGATCGTTTCTCCTACTTTAGAATGCATGCGATTGTTTATTGAGGTGTGTGTGAATGATCTGTATAGTCACTTATGTAATTGGGTGTTTATTTCAGTTATATATATACATGTTATTCTACTGTAGATAGAGCAATTCACACGGCTTATTAGCAGAAATCGTCTGTGTTATTATTGGTCTTCGCACACATTTCTGATTCCGGACGTGTTTGCCGCGTATCACACACACCTTGATCTGGCTGACCGTTTCTTTTGTGTTGGCTAATCACAAACAGTTCATCCGAGTGAACCGTATGCTCTATATCGCACACGCCTTCATCAGGCTGCCCGTTTCTTTTGTTCCGCCTCATCGCAAACAGTTCATTGAGCTGAACCGTATGCCTTGCATCGCACACGCAACTAAAATCTGAACCGTGTTTGATAGCTCCGCCATCGCAAACGTTTTGCACCTTTTTGGCGGTTCTTTTACAGCACCGTTTGCGATTATGGCATCGCACACAGTTTCATCGAAGGGTCTCTGATCGTAATGTCGCGTTTGGACCATCCTGTAATAGTGTAAATAGAACAACCATTATTCTCAGATTTAAATGAATAACCATCTCGCATCAAACAAGATCCAGATATAATGTTCATGCTCAATGCTAGCACCAAATAACAATTATTCAGCTCTAAAACTAATCCCGAAGGTAGATGTAGAGGTAGCGTGCCGACGGCGATCACATCGACTTTGGAACCATTTCCCACGCACATCATCACCTCGTCCTTAGCCAATCTTCACTTAATCTGTAGTCCCTTTTTTGAGTTGCAAATATTAGCAACAGAACCAGTATCAAATACCCAGGTACTACTGCGAGTATTAGTAAGGTACACATCAATAACATGTATATCACATATACCTTTGCTTACTTTGCCATCCTTCTTATCCGCCAAATACTTGGGACAGTTCCGCTTCCAGTGATCACTCCCTTTGCAGTAGAAGCACTCAGTCTCAGGCTTAGGTCCAAACTTGGGCTTCTTCACTTGAGCAGCAACTTGCTTGTCGTTCTTCTTGAAGTTCCCCTTCTTCCCTTTACCCTTTTTCTTGAAACTGGTGGTCTTGTTGACCATCATACTTGATGCTCCTTCTTGATTTCTACCTCCACAGCCTTTAGCATCGCGAAGAGCTCGGGAATTGTCTTATCCATCCCTTGCATATTATAGTTCATCACGAAGCTCTTGTAGCTTGGTGGCAGTGATTGAAGAACTCTGTTAATGACACTATCAACTGGAAGATTAACTCCCAGCTAAGTCAAGTGATTATGATACCCAGACATTTTGAGTATATGTTCACTGGCATAACTATTCTCCTCCATTTTACAGCTGTAGAACTTATTGGAGACTTCATATCTCTCAATCCGGGCATTTGCTTGAAATATTAACTTCAACTCCTGGAACATCTAATATGCTCCATGACGTTCAAAACGTCGTTGAAGTCCCGGTTCTAAGCCGTAAAACATGGCACGCTGAACTATCGAGTAGTCATCAGCCTTGCTCTGCCAGGCATTCACAACGTCCGGCGTTGCTCCTGCAGCGGGTCTTGCACCTAGCGCTGCTTCCAGGATGTAATTCTTCTGTGCAGCAATGAGGATAATCCTCAAGTTACGGACCCAGTCCGTGTAGTTGCTACCATCATCTTTTAACTTAGCTTTCTCAAGGAACGCATTAAAATTCAAAGGAACAGTAGCACGGGCCATTGATCTACAACAACATAGACATGCAAAATACTATCAGGTACTAAGTTCATGATAAATTAAAGTTCAATTAATGATATTACTTAAGAACTCCCACTTAGATAGACATCCCTCTAATCATCTAAGTGATCACGTGATCCAAATCAACTAAACCATGTCCGATCATCACGTGAGATGGAGTAGTTTTCAATGGTGAACATCACTATGTTGATCATATCTACTATATGATTCATGCTTGACCTTTCGGTCTCAGTGTTCCGAGGCCATATCTGCATATGCTAGGCTCGTCAAGTTTAACCCGAGTATTCTGCGTGTGCAAAACTGGCTTGCACCCGTTGTATGTGAACGTAGAGCTTATCACGCCCGATCATCACGTGGTGTTTCGGCACGACGAATTGTCGCAACGGTGCATACTCAGGGAGAACACTTATACCTTGAAATTTAGTGAGAGATCATCTTATAATGCTACCATCGAACTAAGCAAAATAAGATGCATAAAGGATAAACATCACATGCAATCAATATAAGTGATATGATATGGCCATCATCATCTTGTGCCTTTGATCTCCATCTCCAAAGCACCGTCATGATCACCACCATCACCGGCTTAACACCTTGATCTCCATCGAAGCATCATTGTCGTCTCGCCAACTATTGCTATCACGACTATCGCTACCGCTTAGTGATAAAGTAAAGCAATTACATGGCGATTGCATTTCATACAATAAGGTGACAACCATAAGGCTCCTGCCAGTTGCCGATAACTTTTACAAAACATGATCATCTCATACAACAATTTATATATCATCACGTCTTGACCATATCACATCACAACATACCCTGCAAAAACAAGTTAGACGTCCTCTACTTGTTGTTGCAAATTTTATGTGGCTGCTACGAGTTTAGCAAGAACCGTTCTTACCTACGCAAAAAACCAGAACGATTTTTCGTCAAGTGTGCTGTTTTAACCTTCATCAAGGACCAGGCGTAGTCACACTCGATTCAAATAAAGTTGGAGAAACAGACACCCACTAGCCACCTGTGTGCGAAGCACATCGGTAGAACCAGTCTCGCGTAAGCGTACGCGTAATGTCGGTCTGAGCCGCTTCAGCCAACAATAGCGCCGAATCAAAGTATGACATGCTGGTAAGCAGTATGACTATAATATCGCACAACACTTTGTGTTCTACTTGTGCATATAACATCTACGCATAGACCTGGCTCGAATGCCACTATTGGGGAACGCAGCAATTTCAAAAAAATTCCTACACACACGCAAGATCCATCTAGGTGATGCATAGCAATGAGCGGGAGAGTGTGTCCACGTACCCTCGTAGACCAAAAGTGGAAGCGTTAAGCAACGCGGTTGATGTAGTCGAACGTCTTCGCGATCCAACCGATCAAGTACCGAACGCACGGCACCTCCGCGATCTACACACGTTCAACTCGGTGACGTCCCTCGTACTCTTGATCCAGTTGAGGCCGAGGGAGAGGTTCGTCAGCATGACGGCGTGATGACGGTGATGGTGAAGTTACCGACGCAGGGCTTCGCCTAAGCACTACAACGATATGACCGAGGTGGAAATCTGTGGAGGGGGGCACCGCACATGGTTAAGACAACTGTCAACTTGTGTGTCTACGGGTTGCCTCCCTCCCCCGTATATAAAGGAGTGGAGGAGGGGAGGGCCGTCCCTCTCTATGGCGCGCCCCAAGGGGGAATCCTACTCCTAGTAGGAGTAGGTTCCCCCCTTCCCTAGTTGGAGTAGGAGAAGAAGGAAGAGGGAGAGGGAGAGAAGGAAAGGGGGGCCGGCCGCCTACCCCAATTCGGATTGGGCCTGGGGGGGCGCCCTCCACCTGGCCGCCTCCTCCTCTCTTCCACTAAGGCCCAATAAGGCCCATTGACTCCCCGGGGGGTTCCGGTAACCTCCCGGTACTCCGGAAAATGCCCGAACGGATCCGGAACCATTCCGGTGTCCAAACATAGCCTTCCAATATATCGATCTTTATGTCTCGACCATTTCGAGACTCCTCGTCATGTCCGTGATCACATCCGAGACACCGAACAACCTTCGGTACATAAAAACACATAAACTCATAATATCGATTGTCATCGAACGTTAAGCGTGCGGACCCTACGGGTTCGAGAACTATGTAGACATGACCGAGACTCATCTCCGGTCAATAACCAATAGCGGAACTTGGATGCTCATATTGGCTCCTACATATTCTACGAAGATCTTTATCGGTCAAACCGCATAACAACATACATTGTTCCCTTTGTCATCGGTATGTTACTTGCCCGAGATTCGGTCGTCGGTATCTCAATACCTAGTTCAATCTCGTTACCGGCAAGTCTCTTTACTCGTTCCATAATGCATCATCCCGCAACTAACTCATTAGTCATATTGCTTGCAAGGCTTATAGTGATGTGCATTACCGAGAGGGCCAAGAGATACCTCTCCGACAATCGGAGTGACAAATCCTAACCTCGATCTATGCCAACTCAACAAACACCATTGGAGACACCTGCAGAGCATCTTTATAATCACCCAGTTATGTTGTGACGTTTGATAGCACACTAAGTGTTCCTCCGGTATTCGGGAGTTGCATAATCTAATAGTCATAGGAACATGTATAAGTCATGAAGAAAGCAATAGCAATAAACTAAACGATCATCGTGCTAAGCTAATGGATGGGTCATGTCAATCATATCATTCTCTAATGATGTGATCCTGTTAATCAAATGACAACCCATGTCTATGGTTTGGAAACTTAACCATCTTTGATTAACGAGCTAGTCAAGTAGAGGCATACTAGTGACACTCTGTTTGTCTATGTATTCACACATGTACTAAGTTTCCGGTTAATACAATAATAGCATGAATAATAAACATTTATCATGATATAAGGAAATATAAATAACAACTTTATTATTACCTCTAGGGCATATTTCCTTCATTGATATCTTTGTAATTCTCTTCGAATTATCGGTTTGGTTTGGCCAACTAGATTGGTTTTTATCGCAATGGGAGAAGTGCTTAGCTTTGGGTTCAATCTTGCGGTGTCCTTTCCCAGTGACAGTAGGGGCAGCAAGGCATGTATTGTATTGTTGCCATCGAGGATAAAAAGATGGGGTTTTCATCATATTGCTTGAGTTAATTCCTCTACATCATGTCATCTTGCTTAATGCGTTACTCCGTTCTTTATGAACTTAATACTCTAGATGCATGTTGGATAGCGGTCGATGTGTGGAGTAATAGTAGTAGATGCAGAATCATTTCGGTCTACTTGACACGGACGTGATGCCTATATTCATGATCATTGCCTTAGATATCGTCATAACTTCATGCTTTTCTATCAATTGCTCGGCAGTAATTTGTTCACCCACCATATTATTTTCTATCTTGAGAGAAGCCTCTAGTGAAACCTATGGCCCCCGGGTCTATTTTCCATCATATAAGTTTCTGATCTACTATTTTGCAATCTTTTACTTTCCGATCTATAAACCAAAAATATAAAAAATATTTACTTTATCGTTTATCTATCTCTATCAGATCTCACTTTTGCAACTAAACGTGAAGGGATTGACAACCCCTTTATCGCATTGGGTGCAAGTTGTTTGATTGTTTGTGCAGGTATTCGGTGACTTGTGCGTTGTCTCCTACTGGATTGATACCTTGGTTCTCAAACTGAGGGAAATACTTCTCTACTTTGCTGCATCACCCTTTCCTCTTCAAGGGAAAAACCAACGCAAGCTCAAGAAGTAGCAGTGGCATTCCTGTAGTTCTCAGGTGTTCTAGGATGTGGCAGCGCAACAGTCGCGGCGTGCTTGAATGTTCAAGTGGATGTGTGTTGTGGCTGCTCCAGGTCTCGAAGCTAGCACTTCTCCTGCTCTAGGGTGAGCGTCTCTCAAGTCCGACGGTGGGGCGCCTTGCGATCCTTGGCGAGAGGGAAGGGTCCCTCTGCGGCGAGAGAGACGGAGGATGTGTGGTGTCTTTTTCCCTGGGCGTCGGTCGGGCTAACTTCTACACTCTGTTTTATGCAGGTCCTCGTCGTGCTTGTGTGTGTCCCTATCCTAGATGTCCATTTGGTTGTAGTCTTCGGCTAGGACAAGCAATGAGCTTTGTTTTTCCTGTATTCTTTTTGAGCTTGTGTGTTCCGTTGAGTTGTAAGCTTCCTAGAGTGTCCCCTTGTATCGTTTGGCCGAGGTGGTCTGTGTGTGTTTGTAATTCCTGGCCGGTTGATGGCTTTGTTAATTCAATGTCGGGCTCTCCGCGAGCCTTCCTTCTAAAAAAAAGTATACAATTGACCTAACGGGCGGTCGCACACGGTAGATAATGCGTCGGTGCAGCTGGGTGCTGGTTTTGCTAAAACAAAAAAAACTGCGTGTTGGTTGAATTTATTAACTGGTGGCCAGCATCCCTTGATGGTTGACTATTCAAAAAAGAAAAAGTTCCAAAAATGGAAAAGGTTTCAATAATTTTGAAAAACCTTCATGAAATTTGTTAAAAAGTTCATGACTTTGAAACAGAGTTCAAGACTTGAAAAATCTCATTATTTCAAAAAAAAAAGTTCAAAAAATGAAAAAAAAAGTTCACAAGTTTCAAAAAATAATTTCAAAAACACTTCCCGCAATTTGATTTTTATACGAAATTTTAGAGAATTCTGAAAAAAATCAAAAGAAATTTGATATTCACGAATTTGATAAAATTAGAAAAGAAAAAGCAGCAAAAGTACAGGAAAAATTGCACAGTTCTCATGCCGGAAAAAGCTGGGTAAACCGTCCTAAAAAACTAAGGCTACCTTTTAGAAGGTTTCGAAACCGGTGACAAAAAACGTGGACTAGTCGATCAGGAACCTAGCGCGCGAGAGCGAACGATAACGAAAAAAGTATGTAATGGACCGAGCCCAAGGTTAAAGGGGGGGGTGCGAGTTTACGGAGAGCAACTAATTGTGTGGTTTGCTAAAAAACTAATTGTGGGGTAACTTTGCGCTCTCCATGGTCACACATGTCGCGTGTTGGGTGCTTCCTCAGATTTGTTTAAAAAAAATGTTTGTACACGTTTTCGTGTTTTAGATGGGATTTTTTGGTTTCCCTATGTTTTGGACCCAAAACAATTTCAAGAAAAAATTACGTCAAAAAGCATTCTTTCTCTTCCGCGAGAAGCACAGGTTTGCCTCCGCGAGAGTTATTGTGCCAATGAGAAAAACATGTTTGTTTTCTTCCGCGAGAGACACAAATTTACTTCGCGTGGAGGCACAGTTTTGCTTCCGCGAGAGGCATAGTTGTGGCTCTTAAAAAGGAAAAATTTATATTTTTTTTTCTTCCACAAGAGACACTGATTTGATTTTCATGGAGGCACCTATTTGCCTTCTGCGAGCTGTGCCTCTCGAAAAGAAGAAAAAAATACATTTTCTTTCTTCGGCAAGAGGCACATATTTGCTTCTCGTGGAGGCACAGTTTTGCTTCCGCGAAAGGCACAATTATGCCTCTCGGAATAAGAAAAAATGCATGCTTTTTTATTTATTTCGCAAGAGGCATTGATTTGCTTCTCGTAGAGGCACATGTTTTCTCTTTGAGATTGCACAAGCTTGCTTCCTCGACGGGTACGTCTATGCGTTTCGAAAGAAAAAAATGCAATTTTTTCCTTCCGAGAGACACACAGATTTGCATCGCGTGGAGGCATGCCTCTTGGGAAATGGAAAAAAGTGGGAAAATCGTGCTTTGGGCTCGGGTTTTTTTCTCCTTTTCATGAAAAAATTCATTGAAAACTATTAACATGGGATCTAGTTTTAAAGATCTCGGCGCGAGAAATCCAGCGGTTAAAACGGTTCGCGATTCGGATGCGCCGTTTAAAAAATAAACGAGTAGGATTTGCAATGGGTGCCCCTTAATTAGTGATTTCGCAACTTGAGAAGATTGAAATGGCGCACATGGTGCACATGTAGTGCACCGCTCGTCGCAACTTGAGAAGATGGAAGTGACCTTTGCAATGGGTACCCCTTAATTAGTGATTTCTCAATTTGCGCAAACATCTGTAAATGGCGCTGAATAGAATTTCTGCCTGTCAGGTGCAGATATGTCTCGCCAAGGTGAGTGTACGTACCGTCAAAAGCGAGCAGGGGTATGCGGGGTGGTGTATGGACCAGGTGCATGGAAGGGCTCGTGGAGGGCGACCCTCATTTCCAGCTCGCCGGGATTAGATTTATCATTCACTTGAGATGGCGCGGTTCGATGATAAGTGTGTCGTGTAGTCTCTGAGATCGTCACATGCCGCAATCAAATGAACACTGCAACAAGCGGGGTAAGGAGGATGATCGCAACACATGTGGGGCACCATACTGAAATAGAGGCGGTGGGGGTGGTATTTTTTTTCTTTTCCCGTTACAACGCACGGGCCCTTTTGCTAGTTAAAATAAAATAGATACGGAAAAAAATAATCAGCAAAACAAACTAAAAAGACAAATGAAAAAGAGAGAAAAAAATACAACACCATCTAACTGGGCCTTGCCCGTTGCCCTCGAGCGTGCAGGCCAGTGAGCGGGGAATAGTGCTAAAGAAATGAGCGGGGAATTGGAGTACCCAGGAGCTCACATCTCCCCTCAAAACATACCTAAAATGGGAATCCCTAAAACAATCTCAAAAAGAGGGAAAAGACTGAAGCGACAATGACGCACTGACCCAGCTGATGACGGCCGGTAAGCATCCAGAACACGGCGCGATAATATCTATAGTAGTGCTGCACGTCCCGGCCGTCGTGGCAGACTACCTATATGAGGCGAACGTGGCGTCAACCGATGCTCGAAAGAAGCCAGAACGGAGCCCAGAGCCGGTGACGCGCGCAAACCAATCCAGATCAGACACGTACGCGCCGAACTTCCCACGACGTGCCTGCTGCGCACCGTCGCACGCAGGCCGGCCGAAATCACGCGGCCACTGCATGACCCGAGAGAACGTCACCGCCATGTGAAAACACGTACTCCACCGGCGACCATCCGTCCAATCCCGTGGACACTTCAACACCATACGCGATCAAGCGAGCGCCCGGAAGAAGCACCCCCTCTGGACCGGAGGCGGCCGCCAGCTGAAATGACCACCCAACCACGCGAGCGGCCGGCCGGTGACTGCCGACGTACCGCGCACACTTGGTGGCCGCGGCGCTGGCCGGCCGTTGCGTCGAAAGCGATCACTCCAGCCGCAGGTCGGCACGGAGAAAAAAGCCTATCAACCCCGGCGGGCGGGCGGGCGGGCCGACGTCGCTGTCGCCATTTCCATCCACCGCGCGGCAAGTTGGGCTGGGGTGCCGCCGGCCGGTCGACGTGCACGATGCTGCGAACCGGCCCGAGGTTTGTTTCCACTTGCAGCCAGCGGTGTCTTGTACTACTGGTCGTGGTCTCCTGCTAGCTAGCTAGCACATGTCACGCAGCAATTCCCCGGCTAAACACAGGCGGTGGAATCGGATTTGATTATTCGTCGAGAGCGAATCACGTCACGCGGACACGTAAAGAACAGTCTTGCTAGGCGGCCGGTCGATCGGTCCGTGCGAGGTTGAGTGCACTTCTCCGCTTCTGCTGCCATGAACTGAAGCAGAGGCTAAGGGTAAAAAAAAACATTTGAAGCAGAGGCTTCCGTCTCTTTTTCCTTCTTGCAAGTCACAGTAGAGTTTCTCGGAGGCGAGTACAAGTTACTCCCTCCGTTTCAAATTACTCGTCGTAGAAATGGATGTATCTAGAACTAAAATACATTAGATACATCCATTTCTGCGACGAGTAATTCGGAACGGAGGAAGTACAATGTACGCAAAGGGAGTAGACGTGGCGGAACTATCAATCATTTGAGGTTTCAGCAAGCTACCGAATAATATAGATAAACAACTGCAAAATTTCCTCAAATAATAAGTCCAAAAAATTCAATTCGAATAATTTCCAATTCCATTCATGTTTCTGTTACACGGCACTGCCAGTTCATGACCAATCTCTGTATGAGTATGTATGAACTGTGGACTACAATATACTGACGCCTACACAACAACCGAAAGAGGAAGCAAGTACTCCTCCGTCGTTACAAGGAACCAACAAGATCTAGGACCTATATCTTCTACGTATACGGCTACTGGAGTATGTATGTATGTAGTATCACTCACTCACTCAATCTGTACAGGAGCAGAACAAATTTAACCAAACGAATGAACGAATTTCACCACTGGACTGGACTGGACCAAAAACTTTGGATGGAATCATCGATGGGATCCATGCAGCTGGAGCAAGCTGCTCAGGCGGTGAGAAGCCGAGGCTTCTTGAAGGCGAGGGGGCTCTGCACCTCCTCGTCGTCCTCCCACATCATCTTGCCCTTGGCGCACGGCCTCCAGACGAACTCCGGCACGGCCGGGATGTTCAGGTCGAAGGCCCGGGCGGCGGAGCTCCCGTAGCCGGTGCTCCCCACCTCGGACTCAGCGGCCGCGGCGGCCAGAAGCTCGGTGGACGAGGCGGCGGCGCCAACGCCTCCGTCGTAGTGCTTCCTCTTGTGCCCGCCCAGCGCCTGCCCGGTGGGGAACTCCTTTTGGCAGATGGAGCACCTGTGGACTCTGTTGGTCGTGCCGTCCGAGGACGCGGCGGTGGACGACGTGGCCGGCTCGGCGGATGGCAGGACGGCGGCCACGGCCGGGAGGGCCACGAGTGGAGCAGCGGCGGCATCAGCGGGAGGAGACGGCTGCTTCACCCGGTGGCTCGTCTTGTGGCCACCCAGCGCCTGGTAGGAGCTGAAGGACTTGCCGCAGACGGAGCACTTGAACTCGGCAGGCACCGGCGCAGCGAACGCCTCCGGCTGCGGCGCCTGCACGCGCTGCTTGCCGCCGCGGGAGAGCATGAGGAGGCAGAGCGCGAGGTTCTCCTCCTCGGAGCGCTGGCGGCGCGATCGCTTCCTCTTGGCCCACCCCTGCAGCACGTGGCCGCTCTCCTCGCCGCTGGTGGCGCCGCTGAGCGCCGCGGCCGCCTCAACGTCGCGCTGGTGCTGCTCCGGGATCAGGGCGTGGAGCGCTTCCATGGCCGACGACGACATGGCAGTCACAAACGAAGCTAAGCAAAGCAGGGAGAGAGAAGACCTCTTCTTCTTCTTCCTTGTGCGGTGGCTGAGGGTGGGAGAGTGTGGTTGCTTGGGTGTCCGCCTCGCTCTAGCTGGGTGTGGTGTGAGGGAGTGGTGGAGTGAGAGGGTTATAAAGCGGTGGGGGCGAGGAGGTGGCCGGCGGCGTGGGAAGTTGCGTCGCAGGTGGAGCATGGAAACGTGGTCGATCGTGCGGCCCGGGCGCACGAGGCGCGGTGCTGTGCGGCTGACGGGCGGGGCCGGAGGTGGTGGCAGGGGTGGTTAGTTAGGAACCGGTGGAGTGGCGGCGAAGGCTGGGTTGTGGGTCACTCGGGTTCTCGATGTGGTGGGTGGTGGAGGGAGGAGGAGGAGAGGTGGTGTGGGTCGCATGCAACGAAAAAGTCGTGGTCAACGTGGAGGGGAAGACACGGCCGGGCGGGCAAGTGGAGCTAGTGAGCGGGTGTGTGTGTGTGGTGGGAGTGTGATTCCGAAGAAGAGTGAGGACTGGTCGGACCGAGGAGGCCGCGGTGTCAGTGCGGACCGACTGCGGGAAGCGGTCGCCGTCGGTTGCCGAACGCAAAGCCGACCCGGCCCGGCCCGCTAACGCCGTTTCCAGATTAGTTTTTTTTTTTTGCATGGGTTTCCAGATTAGTTTACTGCTCGAGCTGCGGCTGTCGTGCGTATTTGACCCTCACTCCCATTGGACGGTTCGTTCCAAAATATTTCGACGCTATATATACGTAGCTCGTACGTACTACGTGACATGTCCATCTTTTTCTTTTTGGGTAAAAAAAAGAGAAGGCCGGGGCGGGCAACATCCGAATTGTGTTTGTCTTCGTGAAACATCTAGGGTGGTGCATGGGTGCGTGCTGACCTCACGGTTTGATTGTTATTAGAGCCACTAGACTGCAAAATGACAGTGGGTCAAATGAAGGGGGTGGCTACGGTAGTGGTTCCGGTGCTGCAAACAAAGCCAGCGTTTGGCACATGCGTGTGGAAAGCCGACACGGTCTTCGCCTCGTGCTGCTTCTGGAGGACGGTTCAGCGAAATCGATCCACGTTGAACCGACCCGGTAACAAGTCAGCTCAGCGCCTCAGACCACGCAACCGGTGCCGGACGTGCTTGGAAGATTCCAACGCTCCGGTCGTCTCGGGGTCAATTAAAATAGCTCGTCGCCTGCCTCTGAGCGTCCGTCCATCGGCTCAAGTTATTATCCCGGCAAGAGTGGATCTTCTGCAGCAGGATCATTTTTGCCTGGTCAGTTTACCTGGTACGTGCTAAGTTTGGCAATCAACATGTACTACATGCTAGTACAGTTCTTACACGAGGATTCCTATCCATTTTTGCGCAGGGCACCGACGGGAGGAAAAGCTTGCCGTGCCAGCAGCTGCCTTGTGCTCCTTTTCTCACGAAAGGCACATGCCCTGCCAACACACACACACACACCCATGGCCACTTGGCTGGCTACTAACCCGGCGTGCAGGCATGGTTATCTCTTCTCGAGCTAATAAAGAAGCACACCGCTAAGCGTTGACGTATCGGCATGACACCTCCATCCGATCACACATTCACACCCTCGGCGCCTCCCTCGCGCGGCGTCCGTCACCTGGCACGTCACGCCCCGCGTTGCAGAACCAAACCAATCAACACGGCCCGTCGTCGGCCGGTCGGTCGCTTGCCCAGACGAAACTCGACCACGTATAGGATTACGCCGTACGGGGTCGGCAGGAAGCCTCTCTCTCTCTCGCCTTGCCTGGCCCCGATCGGGCTACGTATACGTACGCGGGCGATGGAGCCGGTCCGTTCCGTCCGCACTTGACTTTTCCGCAACCGCAGCCGGCTCGGGTTCGGCGACTCGGCCGGCGTCTTTCCCAGGGCGGCAACGGCAAGCGGCAAGCGGCACGTCTCCGTCGCCGTTGGATATACGTTGCGTGCGCTCGCCTTTTCCCCACGTGTTCCTCGAGCCATCGGCCTCGCCTAGTGCCGGTGGTGTCGTCGCGATCGGGTCCGCTCCCGCGTGGTACGCACGCAGGTACCCGAGGCCTAACTAGTGATTGGGTAGCTAGTGAGATCGGGAGTGGCCACTGGCCAGCCGAACCACTGCACTGCCGTGCCGTGCCGTGGTTGATTAATTATCGCTGGCCGTTGGGGCAGTGGCCACAGTGGCCAGTGGATGCCGGTGGCAGCACGGGGTGGTTGCGCGGCGCGCGTAGCGAGCGTTGGGGTTGCTTGCGTCGTTGGATGCCGGCCGGGGCGGGGGTGCTGGGTGTGCCACGAGCGGCCACGACGGTGCGAATATATCCGGAGTGGACGCGGGCGGACCGACGGGGGATCCATCCATCCATCTCTCCTGCTCGTGGATGGAAGGTGGTTGCCCGGTTGGCGAGTGGCTGGTGATCTAGCAAGCAATTGATTAGCTAGGCTTGGTAAAGCGCCTACCTAACCACCCCCTGTGCCGTGCATAACAGAATCGCCAACTTTCCCATCCGATCTCCGCTTTTGTTTTAAGCCACTGCTGCACCTGCACTGCACTGCTGTCGTGACGCAGAGTGTGATTCGTCGCATAAATAAATGAAAAGGCAGAGTCTGATTATGTATGTACATATTTAGAGCATCTCCAACAGGTTGCGCGCAGCTGAGCGCTGGCTCCAGCGACCGCTGCAAACTATAGGATGCACGAGCCGCTCCAGCAGGCGCTGCAAAAAAAAAAAAACAGCGCGCGCCCAGCACAAACAACATATGACACTTCAAACAAAACCAAGAAGATCAAACACATAAAAAATAATCAACAATAAAAGTTTAATTTTATTACAACCCAGACAAATAATTTATCTTCCAATACAACAAATAGTTTGACACTACAACATCAAATGTACAACATCAAACATATAAATCATCATGCGTTTTGTCGGCCATTCCATGCCCACCACTCCTTGATGAGATCCTTCCGAAGATCATCATGCGTTTCGGCACGTCGAATGGCATGATAGGAGGCAACAAACCGGGCCACCCTCGCAGCCCTCCGCCGCACTCGCACGGGATGTCCCAAGAGCTCATACTGAGAGTAGTCTGAATCTTGGCCACGCTCATTCTCGATGATCATGTTATGCATGATCACACAAGCGTGCATGATGTACCAAAGGATCTTTTGATCCCAAAATCTAGCCAGTCTTCCCACTATAGCAAATTGGGCTAGCAAAATCCCAAAAGCTCTCTCCACATCTTTCCCAGCTGCCGCCTGAGCATTGTGGAAATCTAGATTTTTCTTACCTTCCGGTTTTTTCAACGGCTTCACAAATGTTTGCCACTTTGGGTAGATGACATCCACAAGATAGTAGCCATAGCTGTATGTATGTCTATTTGCCACAAACTGCACCGGTGGCAGTTCACCATTTGCAATATTATTCATGAGTGGTGACCGATTAACAACGTTGATATCATTCAAAGATCCAGGCATTCCAAAAAAAGTATGCCAAATCCAAGTCTCTTGATCGACCACCGGTTCAAGGATTATAATGGAACCCTTTTTCTGGCCGTGGAATTGCCCATGCCATGCCTTAAGACAGTTCTTCCAACTCCAATGCATGCACACTATTGAGCCAAGCATACCTGGGAACCCACGAGCTTTGTTCATCTCCAAAAGCCTTCCAGCGTCTTTAGTATTGGGAGATCTCAAATACTCCGGGCCAAACACTTGCACAATTCCGACTGCGAAGCGCTTGACACACATGATGGCTTGACTCTCACCCATGGCCAAGTGGTCATCAACTAGCAATCCAAAGACTATCACTGCAGAAAAGGTAGCATTACAATAATCGCCAATATTTTAATAAAGTTGATTAACTGAATACAACATTAGGAATATAACAAGAGTCAAGATGCCCGCAAAATCAGAAGAAAGATAAGTCAATGTTGTCAACATGCTAAAACCTCTAGTTACATCCCACAAGTTGATCTATGGTGAACTAAAACGTTCAGGAAGAAAGTACTAGCAACATGGATACACCATTTCTTGTGGTGGGAAGCAGTACAAAATCAAGATGCACCAGAGATTATGTCTAGAATCCTAAGCCGATTGAAGACCATAATGGTGCAAATGTGTTAAATATTCAATTGCGCTAGCTTAGATCTGATACACAGAATATAGGTTTACCAAGCGTAGTGAACCAATTGCGATCTGGATGGATCTCTAGAGTTCAGACGAACGCGCCAAGGGGGCTTCGATTCAAATGAGAGGAAGAGATAAGAGATCCATCCGATACAAATGGGTTGTTGTGGCGCAGTGGCTCGAGGGGTTTTACCAAATTTTAGGGTTATATAAAGGCCATTCGGCAATGACGGAAACCCTAGGTTATGAAGGGGATTGGGACATGGAGAAGAAAGGAAAGTATGAACTCCATGCTTATCGTTTCCTTATAATCCAGTAATTAGCCTCAGCAACAAACATAGTATAATTCTTAATGTTATGGTTTAACAACGACGGGATAGAGCGGGTCTTTCTCCATCATCAACGACACTGGAGCAAAACATTTTGGGGCCAATTATCACTTGCATGTACGTGGTTTTGGGGCGATGACGCAAGGCGTGATCTCCAACACGACCTTGTAGACATGAAGCTTGATGTTGTATTCCTGGTCCAGGAGCTCGAAGATGCACACGTCCCACTTCTCCAGGTTGTTCTCCATGGCCAACGCACCCCACCCAGCGCTGAAAGCCGCGCGGGGACACTCGCCGCCAGTGTACTCGTACCACACCTTCCACGGCTTCCCCTGTGGGTCCCAAAACGTCATCTTCCTACTCTCTTCGGGGAGAAATGTTTTCACGAACTTGTCGGGGATGATCTGCAGTTGCCGGTCGATTACGATCAGCCAGTGAGCACTGCAGTATTTGAATATGTGTATCGAAAGGGGAAATCAAATTGATCAATTACCATGAAGTACGATGCATAAACATCGTTGTGCTTCATTGTCTTGACGGTGAAGGGCCTCTCGGATTTGAACCTCTGTGCCCTCTCCATGGCGTATTCCTTCTCCCTTTCAGTTACTGGACGCCCCTGTGATGTTAATCCCGGCCTTCTCATAACCTTGATGAGAACTAGTATAAAAATATGCAGACTATCAAGATAGTTCACTTCAAGTTGTTCTAATTAGTACTAGCAGAAATAAAATGGCGCACTTACAGGAAGGAAGGAAGGTAGGAAGGAAGAAAGAGATTTACCTCTGCCAGGTTGGTTTTCACCATTGCTCTTGTTGAACATTGGGAATTGATTCTTCTTACTAAGCCTTTTACCAAAAGATTTGTGCCATGTGGTTAAGTCCGTGCACATGGATTCTGGTGTGAATACACCTGTATGAACTATATGTGGGTAAAGTTCATTAGCTTGATGACAAGAGCATATAGATAGGAACCATTTTAAAGTATAAGACCACTGCTATGTAGGTAGCAGAGCATATAGATAGGTCTATGACACAACATCTATGTGTGTGTGTGTGTGTGTGTGCAAAACAAGTACTACTCATTTTGAAATTGATTCATTACCTGCCCAACTGTCACTTGGTGTTGTTTCTTTCGAAGCTTTTTTGAGGGGAACTCTTTTAGATGCTGAAGCAGTAGACCTGGTATAAAAAATTAAAGGAGCAGTAGAGCTTTTTCCCTCAGCCTTAGAGTCCTTTGATGGACGACTGGCCAACTCTGCATACAATGGATGTGCACTCAGGTTAGCTAGATAACAAGAGCCTATGAATCATGTGACAACATTTAGCCATCACAATATATAGCTAATTTGAAATCGATCCATCCAATGGTTATTCTGAATTACCTGCCAAATTGTCACTTGATGCTGCTGCCTTAGAAGCTGAATCACCAGATGGAGACCTTATCTCCTCAGCCTTAGACTTCATGGGTGGACGATGCTCCGATTCTACTTATAGTTTGATGTGCACATAGACAAAGGTTAGCTCTCTAACAAGAGTATACGAATCATTTTATAAAATAAAGCCATCACATACCAATATATACAGAAAACATACTATGCGTACTAATTATTTTGAAATCGATCGATCGATCAGTGGGTTCTTCTTAATTACCTGCCAAACTGTCGCTTGATGATGTTCCCCCAGAAGCTGGATCACCAGATGGGGCTTCAGAGTTTTTCCCCTCCGTCGGCCTAGACTTCTTGGATCGGTCCACTTCTGCCATGATATCATCAACCTTCCTAAACCTAGCCCTCTTCCCGACCACAAAACCGTCGTCGGTCTTGTGTTGATCGTCCTGCTGTTGTTGCTCTGGTTCTAGAGCATCGTTGCTGGACATGCGACGTTCATAGTCTTGCTCATTCTCCGGAGTTTCTGATAATGCATCTTCAACTTCCTCTGCCTCTTCATCTTCTGAAGCATCTTCTTCTACTTCTGAAGCTTCATTTTGTGGTGTACCATCTACACTAGTGCCAGAGCGAGCGTCTTCTTGCGGGGCAGTATCATCTACATTGGTGCTTATGAGCCCTTTCTCTTCCTCTCTGGCCACGTCGATGTCCTTGTGTTGTGGCTGTGCGAGAGATGCATACGGAGCCTCACAGGACGATGGTAAGAAAACCGTCACTGAGAATTGTGACTGCCCGTCGTAACGGAACACCAGCAGGTAGCCATACCCAACGCGATGGTCGGAGAGGAACTCCTTCCATCCACGCGCAAAGCATAGCTCCCCGGAGATTTTAGCCAGCTCTACGGGCCATTTATTCCTGCTTGGACCTCTTAGGGACACCATTCCTGTACAATCTTCCAAGTATTTGTGGAATCCTGCTGGAATGGTCTACAACATATGTCATCATAAAAATTAGTTAGTAATGGTTGAACACATGCCAAGCACAACCCAAACATGCATATATGGCATTTAATCTTGCCTTCCTATAGTCCAATCCCAGCTATTAGTCACTACTCAATTGGCATTATATTTTGCGCAAATATTACATATGTCTGTTTTATTCACAATCTACATTTTTTTGTAAATACAAAAAATATCAACTTTCATGAAGTAGTTTAGATTTGGGTATGTTATCTGTTTTATCCTTCTCAATGACAGAAAACATTGTATAGTCCATGTTTTAAACATATCATTCACAAATTGAACAAAGAATCTTTTGGGTGAAATGTATTATACATGTACAATTTTAACTATATCAAATTAGTGAGCACCATTCCTAGTGAACTGCAATGGAAAAGATAACCATCAAAACAATCATAGAAAAATATGGGAGGTAAAAATGGAACAACTAAAATGAGTTAGTCTCTTTCTTTGTTGTTATGAATCAAGAAAACCTACCACGTGTTCCATGAATGAATTGGATATGAGCGCCCTAAAGAAGTGAGGGCAATTTTGTTTGTCATTTTGGTCTTCCTCATCCCTTTCCTTCGAATCATGTTCCTCTTTACCATTCTCCTTCCTCCCCTTCTGCTCATTTATCTCCTTTTGTTCCTCCTCTTTCTCTTTCTCAATTTCTCCTTCCTTCGCTTCCTGCCCCTGCTCTTCTTTCTCATTCCCATTCTCCTCCTTTCTTTCCTTATGTGACATCGCCTTCCTCCCATTTTCCTTTCTTTTCCTCTGATCCTCCCTCTCCTTCTCCTCATCATCCTTCTTATCAACAACTCTCATTTTCTTCTCTTTCTCCTCCTTGTTCTTAGTCATCTTCCTCTCTGATGAATTTTGCTTCTCCTCTGTTTTCTTATCACCTTCAGCTTTCTTTTGCTTCCTTTTCTCTTTCGTGTTAATATTTTCATCTTTCTCTTCTTTTACCTTGACATTTTTCTTATTATCCACCATGCCCATAGTGTTACACTGTTTTTGATGGCGTACCATGATTGGACCTTTACTGATGGCATGTACTTCTCTCTCTGCAATACAATAGGAGGTATATGGTAAATTAGCATAATACGTTTGCAATGCTAACAATGGCATATAATACCACTCAAGTTTCACTCGAGGGCTGAATCAACATATGAAGTGCTTTCCAGGTTTGGATTATTGTTCCGACTATTCAATGATTATTCCAAACTGCTTACTTATTTTCAAGAACACTCCTACAGAGTCCTTTTGTTACAGATCTAACAACCAACATAAATATAATTTCCATATAAGCTCTCCAGGGAATAAAATAGAACACTATTTATCCCATATTTATATTAAAAATATTGGACACACGAGTGCACATCATACATGAATGCTCGGAATATATATAGAGTGGCCACATGCATATTATTTTGGCGAGGCACACTTGCACATTTGTATATATTCATGTAACCAGGCAATCCTGTTTTGATACCTTATCAGATCCATCCACTAATAGATCTTCATGTGATCCGCATGTTTATCCTTCTAGAGAATTTGCCAAACGAACATTATTTTGTGTTGATGAGATTTACAAATTTGATGATTCCATTATGAAAATTTAGTAAACTAACAAACATGCACATACTGTGTATATTACCATCCTTGCCTTGAGACAAGAAAGGTATGGCGTAACTATCAACACAGTGGTTATCACAAGAGAAAAGGAATGTAGCATTATACTGATATGCAATATTTTAATAAAACTAAATATAACTTAAAGAATATAAAACATTATTTTTCCTAGTGGGATTCTTTCTTCCATATATATAGGGCATTAGATCATTCTTCCAACATGGCCGAATTTCCATTGCGAGGATGACAACACCAAAAACATTATTGTGTGTTTCATAAGAATCTATAACCCCCCCCCCCTCAAAGTGAGAAGACGGATACGCCAATCTTATCAAGAAAACTCTAGTTATATCCCACATAGATCTATGCTCAAGTAAAACATTCAGATCAAGAACAAGCGGGATGTGAATCTAATTGCAATATTTCAACTTCTAAAGATGCACAAACAATATCATGAAGTATATAGATCTCTTCCACCCAATAGTTTTGCCAAAAACGTGGGATATCAAGTAATGCCCTAGAAGTGATGGATTCAAAGATTGAAACCCTCGAAGAAGGGAAAACGAGGCATTACCGGTGTCCATGGAAAGAGATCGGGAAGGACGAGGCCTCCACGGAGCGAATTCGAGAGAGATCCACAGATCTGGAGCGCCGGAGGGCATACTGGGGCGAGGGAGACAGCAACCGGCGGCTAGGGCAGGAGAAGAGGTCGGGCACGAAGGGGAAAAAGAGATGCCCCTTGGCCCGAGTGCTTAAATACATGCCTCGACCGCGGAGCGGTTGTACCGCTCCGAAGAGTGGTTGTACCGCCCCTAGTACGACCGTGGGATTACGGGTGATACTATTGTTTCTAGGGAGGCAGCGATAGTACCGCCTGTAACCGCCCGATAGTACTGGCTAGCTGCATAGGCTGGAGAGAAAGTAGTAGAACCGCTGGAACCTCCCCGGTTGTATCGCTGGGACGATACAGCCAAGAGGCAGAGCGGTTGAACTGCCCCAACAACCAGTTGTACTGCCCGATCATAGTCACCAACGCCAAGATCAATCTTGTGTGCAAATTGGAAATAGATGGTTTATGGGAAAGGGAAGGCTTGGGATGGAGACAAGGCACTGAAGTACGGTGAAGTAAACTCCAAGATTGCAACAAGAAATCAAGAAAGGCCAATACTTGGAGGATACAAACACCTATGACCAAAGGAAACTAAGCAAGAGCAAATATGGTCAAACGGAAACCAACCCTCTTCTCGAAGAGAGAGAGGAGCGGTGGCCGGAGCCACCTATGTTTGACTCAATTGGTATGGCAACGTGAAGATTTGAACCTTGGGCCCAAGACCAAACCTCATCTTTGAAGCACAAGTACCATCAATAATGGCTAATGTGAAAGAATTGGTCGATTCATGCATAATGGGGGGAGTGAGAGCTCATTGAGAGAGCAACACTCTCCTATGTCCATGCCTACATCTAGAACAAGATAATATGATGAATGCGGTGGGGCGTGCCTAGATTCAAGCCACATTGCTCGAACCAATGATATTTAGCTCATGCCTTAACTCGAAAAATCTTGCTTCATCCAAAGGCTTTGTGAAAATATTCGCTAGTTGCTCTTGAGTGTTGACGTAGATAATCTCAATCTCCCCACGCTTGATGTGATCTTGGATGAAATGATGACGAATCTCAATATGATTCATCTTGCTATGTTCCACCGAGTTGTGGGAGATCTTGATTGCACTTTCATTGTCACATAGAAGAGGCATTTTGTCACAAGTGACACCATAATCATCTAAAGTTTGCCTCCTCCATAGAAATTGTGCAAACAACTTGCAGAGACAACATACTCGGCCTTGGTGGATGAGAGAGACACACAATTTTGCTTCTTTGAAGACCAACTCACCAAAGAGAGACCAAGGAATTGGTTAGTCCGAATAACCCATGAGATCAAAGCTTGCTCCTTTGGGGTACCATAAGGGAAAGTTTGGGGTATGAGCCAAATATTGAAAGATTCGCTTGACCACCACATAGTGACTTTTCTTAGGTGCAGCTTGTAAACTTGCACACATTCCCACACTAAACATAATATCCAGCCTAGATGCACAAAGATAAAAGAAAGGATCCAATCATGGAGAGATATACCTTTTGATCCACCGCTTTACCATTGGGATCAATGTCGAGCTTGCATTTGGTGGGCATAGGAAACTTGACCAGCTTGACATCATCAAGATTGAATCTCTTGAGCATGTCTTGGGTATACTTGGCTTGGTTGATGAAAGTTCCTCCTCTTCTTTGCTTGACTTCGAACCCAAGAAAGAACGTCAACTCTCCCATCATAGACATCTCAAACTCCTCGGTCATTAGTGCGGCAAACTCATCATTAAAAGATTTGTTAGGAGAACCAAAAATAATATCATAAACATATATTTTGCATATGAACAAATCCCCTTTGACCTTCTTAGTAAAAAAGAGTGGGATCGATTTTCCCAATTTCAAACCCACGATCATGCAACAACTCGGTAAGGTGCTCATACCACACACGTGAAGCTTGTTGTGGCACCCCGGCTCAGAGCAACCGGTTTACCTTGCATTGCCAGCCCAGAGATCAAGTCTTCTGGCAACACACAACAACTTGATACAGAAAACAACCGCTTTATTGATGCTAGCAGAAACATAGGCTCGATATTAAATCAAGTATCGAGACCAAGCGGCACACACGGTGTGACTAAACAATATGTACATTATTTAATGAACATGAAGGGGGCCTCGATCACAATAACTACGCGGCAACGGAAAGACGATGAAGTGGAACTCCATAGCACAGGGACACCTATGTGGACATGATCTAGACACGAGCAGCACTCCGATCCGACACGACTTGCCTGAAAGCTGGCATGACACACCAGGTCAGTACATTCAATGTACTTGCAAGCTCACAACAAGCATAAGCATAATGGCAAACAATATCATGACAATTAAGCAGGTTAAATGCAATGCAACATACTACTGATGCAGTGAAAACAACTTGTGCACCGAGTCCCTTGGACTCCCTTACCAGACGGGTTACCTCGTAACCGGAACGGCGATCATACCCGGATCACAACCGAAACCAATACTTTGGTTCCCACAACGATCATTCTCATGAGCTCACAAATCATCACATAAACAGTGCCAAGCATAAGAATTTAGTGTGCAAGATTACTTATTAATGTTGATCCATGGTGTGACTTACTCACGAGCTATGTCCGTAACCGAGGACGCGACTATCGATAGATTTAAATACACTCTGCAGAGGTAGCGCACTTTACCCACACCACGGAACCCATGGCCTCGCCTTCCCATTCGGGTGGACCAACGGCGTTCCGACAAAATCCTCCAATTGCCATGACACTCTCCCGGCCACTCCGACCAACTCCCTTCTAGGATAAGTCATGGGTGGCCCCGTGCCTACCAAAGGCATCAACGGCCACCGTCATGGAAAAAATGGTCCCAAACGGGGACAAGTACCATAACAACAAACGGGCACACAAGGTTATGTCTGCTTACCGGGCCTGGGTACCGCACGCCCATAACCTTCCCTCGTTGGGGGTACCGACCAAAGGCATGACAATGGACCAAATAAAGACCTTCCCATAAAGGCAAATGTGGTTGCACTGGGAAAAACTCGATTCAGTGGCACCATGACTCGATCAACGTTATGTTCAAGTTGAATTAACATCAGGTTTAAATAAAATAACTCGAGTCACATCATGCCATGAACATGCAACTATTCGATATGCATCACATACCACTTCAAGTAAACAGATCAACATCATCAAAGTTTTCTACTTGCACTACTCATCATCAAGTTTTACTGATTTTACTTCACTGGTTTTAACACCCATCATTTTGGTTATGCCAAAATATATTAAAATCAATTTGTCACAAAAGAAAATACTATAATCATATTCAAAAACATAACCACACAAACCAAATTTCTTGTACTGCCTTAAACTAGTTCATGCATCCAATCAGTACTAGAAACTAAGCATATCAACCATGATAAAGTAACTAACATAAGCAATATTCATTTAATTAATTAAATGCATGAAAATAACTCATATTCACGTTGGAAAAATCATAGACATTGAAATGACACCATACAAATGTTGGTGTGGCTTGCCTTAGTGCAGAGGAGGTTCACACTCCTCCTGGTTATCTTCAAGACAAGCTTCTCCCTCTGAAAATAATTAAAAACAGCAAAATAAAATATCAAGAGCCATTCTGAAAATCACCAGAAATTCTAGACAGCAGATAAAAACCTCAAATATTATGAGCTGCTAGAACTTCTCAAAACAAACACAATGCAAAAAGAATCAACTCATTTGGACTTATGGTTTAAAAGTTGTGGTTGTTCAAAGTTGCTGGTCAAAGATTTGATTTAAATTGAATTAAAAGAAAAACCAGGGGGTGACGTCGATGGCGTATTCCTGGAATACGCCTCCACTCATATCGCTTCGGGCGTGAGTGGTGAGGCTGACAACGGGCCCCACGCGTCAGGTCGGAGGAGGGAGGGAGAGAAAACAGAGGCGGGCGGCGCTTTGCCAGCGCGTTCTCCGGCGAGGAGGGCTCGGCGGCCAGGTCGAGAGGGATGGATGGATAGAGGAGACGCTCGCGCACCTGCCCGTACCCGTGGCTTGGCTAGGGGTGGTTGGACGGGGTCGGAACGGACTTCTCCAGCGGCTGCAGAAAGCGGAGCACACCGGAGTTGAAAATGACGGTGACGTGGGACTGCACCAGGGGCTCCAACAGGTTTGGACGGCACCAGTGGACCACTAGGGAGTCGCCTGAGGAGTGGGTTGAGATCGAGGGGCACGGGAGTGAGGAGGAGGGGCTATGGGGATCGCCGGCGAGCTCTGGTCGGGGACAGCGGCCAAAGGCATGCCCGGCCGGGCTGCCACTATGCTATGGGTTTGTGGAGGTTGGCTGGTGAGCTGGGAGTGCTCGGAGAGGGTTGAGGGGTCCAAATTTGTAGCCGGAGGGGAGGGGGTACGTGGCTCCGTCGGAGCTCTCTGGAGGCGGCGCACGGCGACGAGGAGCGCCAGCGAGGAGGGGCAGCGCTTCAGAGCTCACGCAGGCACTATGAAGCTCGAAGACGAGCACAGGAGGCGGTTGGGGAAGAAGACAGGGGCACGGGGGCACTGTGGCTTTGGTCGCGACACGCCCGTGCTCGCTGTGGCTGCTCCGGCGTCGGCGAGCGGCAGGGAGGGGTCAATGGTGATGAGACGAAGGCGGTGGTGCAGTGCGGCAATCGTCGGCGAGCTCTGAGACGATCATACGACGAACAGACGCACGGGCACAACGCAGACCGCGTCGGGCGCGTTTCCAGAGTCGTGTCCTCACGCGGTCACCACGCTGGCATGGTCACAACAACACCCACGCGATGCCAAACCATGTCTGGTGTGTTGTCCATGCAGTGTTTGGTCTAAGAGGGGTGATGGCACACTGCCAGGCCGACCAGATGAGACTTGAGCTTCTTGGCAAGTTTCTGGACTGAAACTTGGTCGCCAAGTTTGGAGGGCTTCTCGAATGAGATTAGGGCTAATCTTCTGGAGTTAAGCTTTTCTTAGGAGGGTAATGAGGCTCAAGAAAAATCAGCCTCATTGGATCAAGGAGAAATACACTTGTTGTACAAAGTGCATTTTAAGGCCAGAACAGAAATGATTTTCTGTAGCAAAAATATTCCAAAAACTTATGCAATATTTTTGCTCAAGGAGGTGTGCCAAGGTCCAAAGAATATGTGGGAATTTTCTCAGATTTTTGGGTGCAAGAAAAATGAGGGTTGCTTTGGAGCATATGTTTCTGAATTGATATCAGAGAAGAAAATGAATATTTTTCTTTTATGAAAAATATTCCTTGGGTTATTTTTGGGATTCTTCATAGAAGGAAATGATGATATAGAGGGGGATGGGTCACCTGGGTGAAAATCAAGGACATGCCCAAGTGTTTAAGTCCATTTGAATTGATTCAAAACCCCCAAATTCAAAGCAGAGGCAAATGAAGTCCAGAAAAAGAGAGAAGGAAAAAACCAGGCTGTCAGAAACCTCCCCCACTTAAGATGAATCTCGTCCTCGAGATTCGGTTGCTCGGGGAAACAATTCTGGGTAGTTTGTCCTTAAAAATTCCTCTCTTTCCCAGGTTGCTTCTTCCTCGGTGTGATGCTCCCACTGAACCTTATAAAACTTTATCACTTTACTGCGAGTGATTCTTTCTGCCTCATCCAATATTCTGAGCGGTCTTTCCTCATAAGTCAAATCCTTAGCAAGCTCTATCTCTGCCATATCAGTCCTTTTCTCCGGTGGCGAGGTACACCTTCTTAACTGTGAGACATGGAACACATTGTGCACTTCTGACAATTCCGGTGGCAATTCCAACTGATAAGCAACTGTGCCAATTCTGGTCATAACTGGGAATGGACCAATATATCTGGGTGCTAGTTTTCCTCGGGTCTGAAATCTCTTGACTCCTTTCATGGGTGTGACTCGAAGGTACACATGCTCTCCGGGTTCAAAACTGATCTGACGGTGCTTTGCGTCATAATAACTCTTTTGTTGGGACTTAGCCAATTGCAGTCTATCTCGGATCTCCTTGACTTGATTTTCAGCTTCCATCATTAAATCCGTTCCGAAAATGCGACCATCTCCGGTTTGAGACCAATTTAGCGGAGTGCGGCACTTACGGCCATACAGAGCTTCATAAGGTGACATCTTCAGGCTGGTCTGGAAACTGTTGTAGTAGGAGAACTCAGCATACGGTGACAATCTTTCCACTTGGGTTCTTGTGCTAAAGCACATGCTCGGGGCATATCTTCAAGTATCTAATTTACTCGCTCAGTCTGCCCGTCTGTCTGAGGGTGATAGGCTGTGCTGTATTTTAGGGCAGTCCCCAAGGCTTGATGGACACGTGACCAGAATGCTGAGGTAAAGAGAGAACCTCAGTCTGAGGTGATTGTTCTCGGTACTCCATGCAAACTGACGATTCTGGACACATATAACTATGCGAGTTGATCGGCTCGGTTGGTGGTTCGGATGGGAATGAAGTGGTCTACCTTAGTTAGCGTGTCCACCACGACCCATACTGCATCATTGCCTCGATGAGTCCTTGGTAGGCCCATGATGAAATCCATGTAGACATCATCCCACTTCCATTGTGAGACGGGTAGGGGTTGAAGGAGTCCGGCGGGTTTCTGGTGTTCTGCCTTAACCTTGTTGCATATATCGCAGCAAGCGACAAAGTAGGTGATGTCTTTCTTCATTCCATCCCACCAAAATATCTGTCGAAGGTCTTCGTACATTTTGGTACCCCCTGTGTGAATTGAATACGAAGATTCGTGCGCTTATGCCAAAATCTTCTTCCTCAGGTCTGCTTGCTCAGGCACGCAAATCCGTCCTCGAAACCTTAGCGTACCTTGCTGATCCTTAGAGAAATCCTGGGTCTTGCCTTCTAGCATATGCTTGACATGTTGTTGTAGCGCTAATTCATCTGTCTGGGCCATGCGGATTTCATCCTCGAGGGTAGGAGTTAATTCCAATTTATTTGCAAGACCGGCATTAACAATAACCAAGTTAAGCTGAGCAATCTCTTGCTAGAGTTCGGGAGGCAAGGACTCCATCATGGCATTCAGACTGGCAGGCTTGCGACTGAGGGCATCGGCAACCATGTTGGCTTTACCCGGATGATAATTTATTCCAAGGTCATAATCCTTGACCAACTCGAGCCATCTTTGCTGTCGAAGGTTTAAGTCCGGTTGAGTGAATATATACTTGAGACTCGTGTGGTCGGTAAATATCTGACACCTTTTTCCAATGAGGTAGTGTCGCCAAATTTTCAAAGCATGCACAACTGCGGCCAATTCCAAATAATGTGTTGGGTAGTTCCCTTCGTGAGGTCGTAGTTGTCGGGATGCGTAGGCTACAACCTTGCCATCTTGCATGAGTACACATCCAATACCTCTCCTGGATGCGTCGCAGTATACATCAAAGCTACGGTAAATGTCTGGAAGGGTCAACACAGGTGATGTTGTTTGTCTGGTCTTTAGCTCATTGAAGCTCTTTTCACAGTCCTCAGTCCATTCAAACTTCTTATCTTTCTTGAGGAGCTCTGTCATTGGCTTGGCAATTTTAGAGAAACCTTCGATGAACCGGCGATAGTATCAGGCTAATCCAAGGAAGCTCCGGATCACGGATACTGTCGTGGGTGCCGTCCATTCAAGCACGTCTTTCACCTTACTCGGATCCACGGCTATCCCTTCAGCTGAAAGCACATGCCCCAAAAATCCAACTTGCTTGAGCCAAGACTCACATTTGCTGAACTTCACATATAGCTGATGGTCACGGAGCCTTTGCAAAACTGCTCTGAGGTGTTCCTTGTGCTCTTCTTCACCTTTCGAGTATATAAGGATGTCATCAATGAAGACCACCACAAACTTATCCAAGAAGTCCATGAATACCTTATTCATCATGTGCATGAAGAAAGGAGGGGCATTGGTGAGGCCAAAGGACATAACTATATATTCATAAAGACCGTATCGCGTGGTGAACGCGGTCTTAGGAATATCTTCTTTCTTGATTTTTAACTGGTGATATCCGGTCCTTCAATCAATCTTGGAGAATACTTTTGCCCCACTAAGTTGATCAAACAAATAATCAATCCTTGGTAGTGGATATTTGTTCTTGATAGTGACATCATTTAGCTGACGGTAATCCACACACATCTGGAGACTGCCGTCTTTCTTGTCCACAAATATTGCGGGTGATCCCCATGGTGAAGAGCTCGGACGGATGTATCCTTTCTGAAGCATCTCATCAAGCTGTTTCTTTAATTCTAGCAATTCTCACGAAGGCATCCGATAATACTTCTTGTATATCGGTGCGGTCCCGGGCACAAGATCGATTGCAAACTCAAGCTCCTTGTCTGGCGGCATTCCTGGTAGTTCCTTAGGGAATACATCTAGAAACTCACTGACCACAGGAATTAATTCCAATTCTTCAGCTACAGCGGTGAAAACCATTTCTTTCTTGGGTATGCTCCTCCGGGCATAGAATTTTGTGGTTTGACCTTCCTGACTTGTCAAAGTGACTTCTCTGGTCGCACAATTGATGCATACTTGATATTGGGTCAACCAGTTCATTCCCAAAATAATATCCAACTTGGCAGAATCGATGACTATCAAGGAGGTTGGAAATCTGACTCCCTTGATGTCAGCATCCAAATTACGGCAGACCAGATTGCTTCTGAGCACGGATCCTGGGGATTGTACCATCATACTTTTTCCCAAAATCGAGCAAGGAAATTTGTTTTGGGCAACGAAACTCCCCGAAATAAAAGAGTGGGAAGCCCCAGATTCAAATAAAATTATTGCAGGTATGCTATTAACAGAAAACATACCAATGACGACTTCTGGGTCCACTTGGGCTTCGTCTGCGGAGAGGTGGTGAACTTGCCCTTGGATGGTCTTCTGGACAGAATATGGTCCCACATGGTTGACTTGCGGCCTGAATGGGGCGGTTGGCTTGCCGTTCTTGGGGCACTGTCTGACATTCTTCGCGCACCGGGCTGGTCACGACATTCTTGACTTGAGTAGTGGTCTTGTTAACATTCTGCTGCCAATTGGGTTTGTACTCCACCTCAGTCTGCTGGCAAGTACGAGCCTTCTGCACTGGTTGTCCATCCTTCTTAGGCTCAAATTTGTGCTTGTGATCATTATTAGTGGGTCTGTTGTCGTGCACGAGCTTGTGTTCCCTTTCTGCGATGAGGGCTTTGTTTACCAGAGTTTGGAAATCCGGGAAATCAAACATACTGAGACTGCATCTGAGGTGTTGGTTTAGTCCTCCAAGAAATCTGTCGATCTTCCTTTCTTCTGAGGCCACATCATAGAGAGAATAGCGGGCCAAAAGGTTGAACTTGTGCAAGTACTCACTTATTGACATGCTTCCTTGTGTGAGAGCGAGGAATTCGCGCTTCTTGACCTTCATAATCCCGACGGGAATATGGTACTTGCGAAAATGGTCCTTGAATTTAGTCCAAGTAATTTCTTCGTCCGCAGTCCACATAGCCTTAGGATTATCCCACCATATAGCGGCAGATCCCTCAAGATAATGCGTAGTGAACGGAACCTTGTCAGCTTCTTCAATGCGAGCAATCTCACGCTTCTTCTCAATAGTCCTTAACCAATCATCGGCTTCCAAAGGATCGATAACTTGATTAAAACTGGGAGGCTTGGTCCTTTGGAAATCTGACAGCTTGGAGTGATGGCTGTCGGTGTCAAAACCGACGGATCTCGAGTAGGGGGTCCCGAACTGTGCGTCTAAGGTCGATGGTTACAGGAGACGGGGACACGATGTTTACCCAGGTTCGGGCCCTCTCTATGGAGGTAATACCCTACTTCCTGCTTGATTGATCTTGATGAATATGAGTATTACAAGAGTTGATCTACCACGAGATCGTAATGGCTAAACCCTAGAAGCCTAGCCTGTATGACTATGGTAATGAGTATATCCTTTCCGGACTACACCCTCCAGTTTATATAGACACCGGGGGATCTAGGGTTACATAGAGTCGGTTACATAAGAAGGAATCTTCATAGTCGGTCGCCAAGCTTGCCTTCCACGCCAAGGAGAGTCCAATCCGGACACGGGTACAGTCTTCGGCCTTCGTGTCTTCACAGCCCATCAGTCCGGCTCACGGATAATAGGCCGGACGCTCGAGGACCCCTTAGTCCAGGACTCCCTCAATAGCCCCCGAACCAGTCTTCAATAGCGAGGTGTTCGGCATACAAATTGTCTTCGGCATTGCAAGGCGGGTTCCTCCTTCAAGTAATGTATTCGGCCGTAGATTCAATGTCTCCCCTCGGCTTCTGCGTGCTAATAACCTCATCTTCCACGTGTCGAGTGCATGCGGGAGGTTAGGGTATTTTTGCAAATAACACCCTATTCAGGCCAGGAAGAGCGCCTATATAAAGAGATCGGATCTCAGATCCATTCAACATCCCGTGGAGAAAAATCCCCAAAGACCACTAGGAGAAGCCATTCCAACATGGCTAGCATTCCCAGTTCCTCCTTCGACTCAGAGAGAGGCGAGTGGGAGAGGTGCTCAGTGGCCCACAACCAATTAGAGAAGCTGCAAACGCAGGGATTTCTCCCCCGTGCAGATCTAGTCCCTGTGCGAGCAGGGCTAGCCTCCCTTAACGGTGAGACCCAAGCGGAGGATTCTCCCAATCCATCCAGGGGGAGCGAGTTTGTTTCGTCCCTTATCTACTAAGGGGCATTGGGTTTCCAATCCATCCGTTCCCCCAGGGGCTTCTGGAATACTATGGCCTTCAGCTGCATAATTTTACTCCCGCCTCCATTCTGCATACTGCAAGCTACGTCGCTTTGTGCAAACTGTTCCTGGGCATTGAGGCCCATTTCGAACTGTGGAGAAAGTTGTTCTGTCTTGTCCCGCGCAACCACCAGGGGTCAATATTTGAAGTGGGCGGAGCCGAAGTATGGCGCGTCGCCGATACCGGATACCTGTCCGGCACACCAAGGAAGGCATCTGGAGAATGGCCTTCCGAATGGTTCTATATAGAAGACGTCGCTCTTCCTGACCCAGTTCGCAAGGGTCTCCTAGAATTTGCAAGCATTCCGTTGAAGAAACGTCACAGCTGGCGTCCCCGAAGTCTTGAAGAGGAGGACAGTGCGGAGGTTCGTCAGCTCCTAGGCAAGATAAGGATGCTTGCCCAGTCTGATTTTACAATAGTAGAGCTAATGGCGACCTCCATAGTGTGAGGGGTTCAGCCACTTCAATACAGAGGGCTCCCAATGTGGCACTACAATGGGGAGGATGATGCCTCCCGTTGTGGTCGGAAAGGTCCGGACACCCCCGCCGCTCTAACCAAGATACTGGCCGAGCTGTTTAAAGGGGAGGAAGAAGAATTTCTCCGCATCAATCGCAGAGATGGGTACTCCATGTACAACCCTCCCAGCTGGGTAAGGTCCAACCCCTTTGCTTTTATTCACTCTGCTCTCTTAGCCATCTTTAACGAATTCCCAATCCGTCTATTTTGAAACAGCACTGGCGGAGGTAACCGAGGGGCATAATAGCCCTGCCCCCCAGCCGGAGAACCACAACCGGGAGCTTGATCCTGGGTTCAAAGAGGACCCGATATATTCATGGTACTCGCGGAAGGGGTGTTTTACCACGCGAGCTATGACGGCACGGAAGTGGCCATCGTCGCCGATTATCCTGGTCTTCTTCCAGCTTCCCACGTAAGTAATCAAGAGACACCTCCTCTAAAAGAGTGCTCTTATTCTGCCTCACCCACCGCACTGTCTCGTGCTCCACAGGGGAGGCGTTCATCGATTCCGAAGAGATCGGTTGCCACGTCAGGCAAGCCTTCGAAGAGGAAGGCCGGTGAAGACACAGCCAGGCTTTCATCGAAGAGGTATGGATTTATAAATATGTTTTTCAGCGGCCGAACCCAACTGTGACTTGTGCGTTTGTCTTGTTACAGGAAAAAGGTTCACCGAACTGTGTCCAGGGGCCCGGCTTGTCGTTGCCCCGACAACCGGGATTTAGATCCAGCCGGAGAGACGAGGGCCGGTGTGGGAACAACGCTGGACTGCCTGATGTCTACTACGCAACCTTCTCCTTGTAGACGTTGTTGGGCCTCCAAGTGCAGAGGTTTGTAGGACAGTAGCAAATTTCCCTCAAGTGTATGACCTAAGGTTTATCAATCCGTGGGAGATGTAGGATGAGGATGGTCTCTCTCAAACAACCCTGCAACCAAATAACAAAGAGTCTCTTGTGTCCCCAACACACCCAATACAATGGTAAATTGTATAGGTGCACTAGTTCGGCGAAGAGATGGTGATACAAGTGCAATATGGATGGTAGATATAGGTTTTTGTAATCTGAAATTATAAAAACAGCAAGGTAACTAATTATAAAAGTGAGCGTAAACGGTATTGCAATGCTAGGAAACAAGGCCCAGGGTTCATACTTTCACTAGTGCAAGTTCTCTCAACAATAATAACATAATTGGATCACATAACCATCCCTCAACATGCAACAAAGAGTCACTCCAAAGGCACTAATAGCGGAGAACAAACGAAGAGATTATGGTAGGGTACGAAACCACCTCAAAGTTATCCTTTCTGATCGATCTATTCAAGAGTCCGTAGTAAAATAACACGAAGCTATTCTTTCCGTTCGATCTATCATAGAGTTCGTACTAGAATAACACCTTAAGACACAAATCAACCAAAACCCTAATGTCACCTAGGCACTCCAATGTCACCTCAAGTATCCGTGGGTATGATTATACGATATGCATCACACAATCTCAGATTCATCTATTCAACCAACACAAAGAACTTCAAAGAGTGCCCCAAAGTGTCTACCGGAGACTCAAGACGAAAACATGTGCCAACCCCTATGCATAAGTTCACTGAACCCGCAAGTTGATCACCAAAACATACATCAAGTAGATCACGTGAATATCCCATTGTCACCACAGATAAGCACATGCAAGACATACATAAAGTGCTCTCAAATCCTTAAAGACTCAATCCGATAAGATAACTTCAAAGGGAAAACTCAATCCATTACAAGAGAGTAGAGGGGGAGAAACATCATAAGATCCAACTATAATAGAAAAGCTCGCGATACATCAAGATCGTAACACCTCAAGAACACGAGAGAGAGAGAGAGATCAAACACATAGCTACTGGTACATACCCTCAGCCCGGAGGGTGAACTACTCCCTCCTCGTCATGGAGAGCACCGGGATGATGAAGATGGCCACCGGTGAGGGATCCCCCCTCCGGCAGGGTGCCAGAACAGGGTCCCGATTGGGTTTTGGTGGCTACAGAGGCTCGCGGCAGCGGAACTCCCGATCTAGGTTATGTTCTGGAAGTTTGGGTATATATAAGAGGTGTTGGCGTCGGAAACAAGTCAGGGGGGCCTCCGGGCTGTCCACGAGGCAGGGGGCGCGCCTAGGGGGGTGGGCGCGCCTCCCACCCTCGTGGGCAGCCCTGGACTCTTCTGGTCCATCTCCGATGCTCCGTGGGCTTCTTCTGGTCCAAAAATAATCTCCGTCAAATTTCAGGTCAATTGGACTCCGTTTGGTTTTCCTTTTCTGCGATACTCAAAAACAAGGAAAAAACAGAAACTGGCACTGGGCTCTGGGTTAATAGGTTAGTCCCAAAAATAATATAGAAGTGTTTAGTAAAGCCCATTAAACATACAAAACAGATAATATAATAGCATGGAACAATCAAAAATTATAGATACGTTGGAGACGTATCAAGCATTCCCAAGCTTAATTCCTGCTCGTCCTCGAGTAGGTAAATGATAAAAACAGAATTTTTGATGTGGAATGCTACCTAAAATATTTGTCAATGTAATTTTCTTTATTGTGGCATGAATATTCAGATCCATAAGATTCAAAACAAAAGTTTAATATTGACATGAAAACAATAATACTTCAAGCATACTAACAAAGCAATCATGTCTTCTCAAAATAACATGGCCAAAGAAAGCTATCCCTACAAATTCATATAGTCTGGCTATGCTCTATCTTCATCACACAAAATATTTAAATCATGCACAACCCCGGTTTCAGCCAAGCAATTGTTTCATACTTTAGTATTCTCAAACCTTTTCAACTTTCACGCAATACATGAGCATGAGCCATGGACATAGCACTATAGGTGGAATAGAATGGTGGTTGTGGAGAAGACAAAAAGGAGGAAGATAGTCTCACATCAACTAGGGGTATCAACGGGCTATGAAGATGCCCATCAATAGATATCAATGTGAGTGAGTAGGGATTGCCATGCAACGGATGCACTAAAGCTATAAGTGTATGAAAGCTCAAACAGAAACTAAGTGGGTGTGCATCCAACTTGCTTGCTCACAAAGACCTAGGGAACTTTGAGGAAGCCCATCATTGGAATATACAAGCCAAGTTCTATAATGAAAAATTCCCACTAGTATATGAAAGTGACAACATAGGAGAATCTCTATCATGAAGATCATGGTGTTACCTTGAAGCACAAGTGTGGTAAAAGGATAGTAGCATTGCCCCTTCTCTCTTTTTCTCTCATTTTTTTTATTTTTATTTTTTATTTGGGCCTTTTCTCTTCTTTTTTTATGGCCTCTTTTTTCTCTTTTTTTTTATTTTCATCCGGAGTCTCATCCCGACTTGTGGGGGAATCATAGTCTCCATCATCCTTTCCTCACATGGGACAATGCTCTAATAATGAAGATCATCACACTTTTATTTACTTACAACTCATGAATTACAACTCGATACTTAGAACAAAATATGACTCTATATGAATGCCTCCGGCGGTGTACCGGGATGTGCAATGAATCAAGAGTGACATGTATGAAAGAATTATGAAAGGTGGCTTTGCCACAAATACGATGTCAACTACATGATCATGCAAAGCAATATGACAATGATGGAGCGTGTAATAATAAACGGAACGGTGGAAAGTTGCATGGCAATATATCTCGGAATGGCTATGGAAATGCCATAATAGGTAGGTGTGGTGGCTGTTTTGAGGAAGGTATATGGTGGGTTTATGGTACCGGCGAGAGTTGCGTGGCACAAGAGAGGCTAGCAATGGTGGAAGGGTGAGAGTGCGTATAATCCATGGACTCAACATTAGTCATAAAGAACTCACATACTTATTGAAAAAATTTACAAGTCATCAAAACAAAGTACTACACGCATGCTCCTAGGGGAAGGGTTGGTAGGATTTAACCATCGCGCGATCCCGACCTCCACACATAAGGAAGACAATCAATAGATAAATCATGCTCCAACTTCATCACATAACGGTTCACCATACGTGCATGCTATGGGAATCACAAACTTCAACACAAGTATTTCTAAAATTCATAATTACTCAACTAGCATGACTCTAATATTACCATCCTCATATCTCAAAACAATCATCAAGCATCAAACTTCTCATAGTATTAAATGCACTTTATATGAAAGTTTTTATTATACCCATCTTGGATGCCTATCATATTAGGACTAAATTCATAACCAAAGCAAATTATCATGCTGTTTAGAGACTCTCAAAATAATATAAGTGAAGCATGCGAGTTCATCTATTTCTTCAAAATAAAACCACCGCCGTGCTCTAAAAAGATATAAGTGAAGCACTAGAGCAAATGACAAACTACTCCAAAAGATATAAGTGAAGATCAATGAGTAGTCGAATAATTATGTAACTATGTGAAGACTCTCTAACATTTAAGAATTTCAGATCTTGGTATTTTATTGAAACAACAAGCAAAACAAAATAAAATGACATTGCAAGGATAGGACTCATCATGTGAAGAAGCAAAAACTTAGGATCAACCGATACTAACCGATAGTTGTTGAGGAAGAAAGGTGGGATGCCAACCGGGGCATCCCCAAGCTTAGATGCTTGAGACTTCTTGAAATATTATCTTGGGGTGCCTTGGGCATCCCCAAGCTTGAACTTTTGTGTCTCCTTAATTCCTCTCATATCACGGTTTCCTAAATCTCGAAAGCTTCATCCACACGAAACTCAACAAGAACTCGTGAGATAAGTTAGTATAAACCAATGCAAAAACCTTATCATTTTCTACTGTAACAAATCACTAAAATTATTATTCAACATTGCATACTAAATGCCTCTGCATATTTAATACTCCTATCCTCAAATAGAATCATTAAACAAGCAAACATATGCAAACAATGCAAACATAACAGCAATCTGCCAAAACAGTACAGTCTGTAAAGAATGCAAGAGTATAAATACTTCCCTAACTCCAAAAATTATGAAAGAAAATTCACACTGTAGTAAATTTATCAGAGCTTAATATGCAAAACGTTTCAACATTTTATCATTTTCTGACTTTTCTAGGGAATTTTTGCAACAGCGGTAAACTTTCTGTTTTGAAACAGCAACATGTATACTTGCAAAATAAGCATGGTAAATGCTATCCTTGACATTTTTATTGAAAAGAAAGATGCAAAACATTATTCTAAATAACAGCAAGCAAATTCTAACAAAATAAAATGACATGACGCTCCAAGCAAAACACATATCATGTGGTGAATAAAAATATAGCTCCAAGTAAAGTTACCGATGAACGAAGACGAAAGAGGGGATGCCATCCGGGGCATCCCCAAGCTTAGGCTCTTGGTTGTCCTTGAATATTACCTTGGGGTGCCTTGGGCATCCCCAAGCTTAGGCTCTTGCCACTCCTTATTCCATAGTCCATCGAATCTTTACCCAAAACTTGAAAACTTCACAACACAAAACTCAATAGAAAACTTGTAAGCTCCGTTAGTATAAGAAAATAAAAGAACCACTTAGGTACTGTTGTGAACTCATTCTAAATTCATATTGGTGTAATATATACTGTATTCTAACTTCTCTATGGTTCATACCCTCCGATACTACTCATAGATTCATCAAAATAAGCAAACAACACATAGAAAACAGAATCTGTCAAAAACAGAAAAGTCTGTAGTAATCTGTATCAAACGTATACTTCTGGAACTCCAAAAATTCTACCAAAATAGGAAGTCCTAAGAAATTTGTGTACCAATCCAGAGCAAAAAGAATCAGATCAAATGCACGTTTCTGTGAATTATGAAAACTAATTTACTGAGTGCAAAAGTTTCTGATTTTCAGCAGGATCAACACAACTAACACCGTAAGCCATCCTAAAGGTCTTACTTGGCACTTTATTGAAACAAAAGCTATAAAACATGATTACTACAGTAGCATAATCATGTGAACACACAAAAACAGTAAGGGTAAATATTGGCTTGTCTCGCAACAAGCACTTTTCTTTAATGCCTTTCTAGCTAGGCATGATGATGACAATGATGCTCACATAAAAGATAAGAATTGAAACATAACGGGAGCATCATGAAGCATATGACTAGCACATTTAAGCCTAACCCACTTCCTATGCATAGGGATTTTGTGAGCAACAACTTATGGGAACAAGAATCAACTAGCATAGGAAGGTAAAACAAGCATAGCTTCAAGATTTTCAACACATAGAGAGGAAACTTGATATTATTGCAATATGTAGAAGCATATGATCCTCTCTCATAATAATTTTCAGTAGCATCATGAATGAATTCAACAATATAACCATCACATAAAGCATTCTTTTCATGATCTACAAGCATGGAAATTTTACTACTCTCCACATAAGCAAAATTCTTCTCATTCTAAATAGTGGGAGCAAACTCAACAAAATAACTATCATGTGAAGCATAATCCAATTGGAAATTAAAATCATGATGACAAGTTTCATGGTTATCTTTATTCTTTATAGCATACGTGTCATCACAATAATCATCATAAATAGGAGGCATGCTTTCATCATAATAAATTTGCTCATCAAAACTTGGGGGACTAAACATATCATCTTCATCAAACATAGCATCCCCAAGCTTGTGGCTTTGCATATCATTAGCATCATGGGTATTCAAAGAATTCATATTAACAACATTGTAATCATGCTCACCATTCAAAGATTTAGTGCCAAACATTTTAATGCATTCTTCCTCTAGCAATTGAGCACAATTATCGGAATCTTTATTTTCACGGAAGATATTAAAAAGATGAAGCATATGAGGCACCCTCAATTCCATTTTTTTGTAGTTTTCTTTTATAGACGAAACTAGTGATAAAACAAGAAACAAAAAGATTCGATTGCAAGATCTAAAGATATACCTTCAAGCACTCACCTCCCCGGCAACGGCGCCAGAAAAGAGCTTGATGTCTACTACGCAACCTTCTCCTTGTAGATGTTGTTGGGCCTCCAAGTACAGAGGTTTGTAGGACAATAGCAAATTTCCCTCAAGTGGATGACCTAAGGTTTATCAATCCATGGGAGATGTAGGATGAAGATGGTCTCTCTCAAACAACCCTGCAACCAAATAACAAAGAGTCTCTTGTGTCCCCAACACACCCAATACAATGGTAAATTGTATAGGTGCACTAGTTCGGCGAAGAGATGGTGATACAAGTGCAATATGGATGGTAGATATAGGTTTTTGTAATCTGAAATAATAAAAACAGCAAGGTAACTAATTATAAAAGTGAGCGTAAACGGTATTGCAATGCTAGGAAACAAGGCCTAGGGTTCATACTTTCACTAGTGCAAGTTCTCTCAAGAATAATAACATAATTGGATCATATAACCATCCCTCAAAATGCAACAAAGAGTCACTCCAAAGTCACTAATAGCGGAGAACAAACGAAGAGATTATGGTAGGGTACGAAACCACCTCAAAGTTATCCTTTCTGATCGATCTATTCAAGAGTCCGTAGTAAAATAACATGAAGCTATTCTTTCCGTTCGATCTATCATAGAGTTTGTACTAGAATAACACCTTAAGACACAAATCAACCAAAACCCTAATGTCACCTAGATACTCCAATGTCACCTCAAGTCTCCGTGGGTATGATTATACGATATGCATCACACAATCTCAGATTCATCTATTCAACCAACACAAAGAACTTCAAAGAGTGCCCCAAAGTGTCTACCGGAGAGTCAAGACGAAAACATGTGCCAACCCCTATGCATAAGTTCACTGAACCCGCAAGTTGATCACCAAAACATACATCAAGTAGATCACATGAATATCCCATTGTCACCACAGATAAGCACATGCAAGACATACATAAAGTGCTCTCAAATCCTTAAAGACTCAATCCGATAAGATAACTTCAAAGGGAAAACTCAATCCATTACAAGAGAGTAGAGGGGGAGAAACATCATAAGATCCAACTATAATAGCAAAGCTCGCGATACATCAAGATCGTAACACCTCAAGAACACGAGAAAGAGAGATCAAACACATAGCTACTGGTACATACCCTTAGCCCCGAGGGTGAACTACTCCCTCGTCGTCATGGAGAGCACCGGGATGATGAAGATGGCCATCGGTGAGGGATTCCCCCTCCGACAGGGTGCCGGAACAGGGTCCTGATTGGTTTTTGGTGGCTACAGAGGCTTGCGGCGGTGGAACTCCCGATCTAGGTTATGTTTTGGAAGTTTGGGTATATATAAGAGGTGTTGGCGTCGGAAACAAGTCAGGGGGGGTCTCCAGGCTGTCCACGAGGCAGGGGGCGCGCCCAGGGGGTGGGCGCGCCTCCCACCCTCGTGGGTAGCCCGGGACTCTTCTGGTCCATCTCCGATGCTCCGTGGGCTTCTTCTGGTCCAAAAATAATCTCCGTCAAATTTCAGGTCAATTGGACTCCGTTTGGTTTTCCTTTTCTGCGATACTCAAAAACAAGGAAAAAACAGAAATTGGCACTGGGCTCTGGGTTAATAGGTTAGTCCCAAAAATAATATAGAAGTGTTTAGTAAACCCCATTAAACATCCAAAACAGATAATATAATAGCATGGAACAATAAAAAATTATAGATACGTTGGAGACGTATCACTGTCCTTCGGATGAGGGTTCGGAAGATATGTCCGTCACCAACTCGGAACTTGAGAGCGCCATGAATCATCGGCGCTGTAGGGCTGTCTTACGAGACCCCAAGTTCTCGGAAGAGGCGTTCAATGGCTTCAGCTCGGGTGACGCATACATCCGAGCTGCTCGAGATGGGCTTAGAAAAGCCACGAAGCAATATTTGACAGATGTGCAGGTAAGTTTTCTTTGTCTAAAAAAGGATAACCGTATGCCCGTAGCCCCCGAGACCGAAAGCAGTTGGTACAACTGATTTAGGGATCATTGTGTAACCAGGTCCTTACAGAGAAGAATGGCCTGCTAGCCCAAGAGCTGAAGCAATGTCGGGCGCAGCTAAATGCTGCTACCGCCGAACTGGAAAACTTCAAGAAGGCATCTTCTGGTAACATTCCCCTCCATCGAGGAACAATAATTGTATACCAACTGTACTAATACTGTTGTTGATCGCATAATAGGACCGCCTGATAAACTTGAAGAGAAGTTGAAGGTCGCCCAAGAGGGAGAAAAAGAGGTGAAAAGGTTACACGCTGCAGGCGAGCGTGTGCTGACCCAAGTCAGAGGGGAGAAAAACAAGTTACAGGATTCCAACACTACATTGGGTGAAGAATTGAAAGATGTGCAAGCTTAGCTAGCCGACTCCGTGAAGGAGAACAAGAAGCTGCGGGGCGGCATATTCAGCATGTGTCCGAACTATTTTTAAAGTAGTTCGGAGATGAATGGAACTGATATAGTTATGATTGCAGGTATATTGACGGGCCGTCCTGAAGAGGAGGTGTCCGGATCATCAAGTGATCTGCTGCAAGGGCTGTTGCAAGTGCACGAGCAGGCTCGACTGGCGATGCGGAGTGTTGCCAAGGCCCTATGGCCATCCGCCTCCCCTCTAGGAAGTATGGAGGAGCTTGTAGAGCTGTTCAAAGGAGCGCGACGGTGTATCCGACTATGGAAGATATCGGCCTGCCGAGAGGGTGAGCGAGAGGCCTGGGCCATGGTGAAGACGTGATATACCAAGCTGGATCCTAATCACATGGCCCGTGTCGGACCGCTAGAGTCGAATGGGGAAGAAATTCCCGTTAGTTTAGTATATGACCAAGTAGAGGTGGCCGCCAAATATTCCCAACAGGATTGTAAGTTAGATCGCCTTTTGGACGGTGTAGAGGAGGAAGTGTTTGAGTCCAAGTGACTATGTACTTTCCTTGATATATGTAACTCTAGCTGAATTGTATAGCATTTGTCATGGCACACCTTTTCACTTCAACCTCCAGCCCCGAAGGTGCGGAGTGTTTCCGAATACCCGCACGGCCAAATAGACCGGGGTATGTGCGGAAACTAGGCGTAGGGGTCATAGTTGCTTGAACAGACAAGTTGTATCCGACTAGCTATGTTATATTACATTGAGATTGTAAGAAACATCTTCCAGAGAGAATAGTTCCGTTAAGGGTTCCTTTCCCTGGGTGTGCATGTCCGAATTGTGATGTGAAAATCACAGTGTGTATAGCTTCTGGGGGTTCACAATGGAGTGAGTGCAAAAAAGATCTTTAATTCACCGACCGAATATTCCCTTAAGAACGCTAGCTTTCGGCTTCACCCAGTCTGAGGTACACATCCGGATGACCCGGCAGTAACAATCGCAGAGGTGCTCCCTTTATGCTCTTGCCGAACTAGCGGGAACGTAGGGCATAAGCACAGGAGCCAGGCAACCCAGCTTGGCCAAAACTTAAGTCATATCGATGCATATAGTGGCGAAGAAAAGGTACATATGGAAGAACTCATATGTGAAGAGCTTGACGCTCAAGGAATAATAATAAAAAACTTCTGTCCAAGAAGCCCCCAGGTATAATGGACGTACATATTAAAAGATGTACGCGTCAGGGGTGTGCGGTCGAGCCGTACGAAAGCTTTAAAGCGAGAAAGAAAAAAGTAATAGTAAAAGAGAGAAAAAATAATGGAAACTACAGGGGAGAAGGAGACGAACAAGGAGTTCAGCGCTAGGCATAGAATCTTCGGAGTCTGGCCGCGTTCCAGGGGTTCGGCTCGAGGCGATTGTCTGATGCATCGCGAAGACGGTACGCCCCTCCGGTGAGAACTTCGTCAATTATGAAGGTACCCTCCCATTTGGGCTTGAGTTTGTCCTTTTTCTTCTCCGGTAGGCGTAGAACGAGTTCGCCAATGTTGTAGGTCTTGGCCCGTACTTCTCTGCTTTGATATCTTCGAGCCTGCTGTTGGTACAATGCTGAACGGGCTTTTGCGACATCGCGCTCCTCCTCCAAGGCATCTAGGTTGTCCTGCCAATCAAGCTCGGCTTCTCTCTCTTCGTACATATGCACTCGAGGTGAGTCGTGGATAATATCGCAGGGCAATACAGGCTCCGCGCCATACACGATGAAGAAAGGTGTGTATCCGGTAGTACGGTTGGGCGTGGTCCGCAGCCCCCAGAGTACAGAGTCGAGCTCCTCAACCCAGTGCTTGTCTCATTCTCTCAAAGACCGCACTAGTCTGGGCTTGATGCCGCTCATAATAAGACCATTGGCTCGTTCGACTTGACCATTGGTTTGCGGGTGGTAGACGGAGGCGTAATCGAGTTTAATGCCAAGATTAGTACACCAGGTTTTCACCTTGTCGGCTATGAAATTAGAGCCGTTGTCGGTGATGATGCTATGTGGGACACCATAACGGTGCACAATACCGGATATGAATTCTATCACTAGGCCGGACTCAGCCGTTTTGACCGGTTTAGCCTCTATCCACTTAGTGAATTTTTCCACCATGACCAGCAGATATTTTTTCTTATGGCTTCCCCCTTTAAGGGGTCCATCCATATCCAGTCCCCAGACCGCGAAAGGCCAAGTAATGGGGATAGTTTGTAAGGCAGTTGGGGGCATATGGCTTTGGTTGGCGAAGAGTTGGCATCCGACGCAGCGTTGGACAAGGTCCTGCGCGTCTGCTCGGGCCGTCGTCCAATTAAACCCTGTACGGAAGGCCTTGCTAACAAGGGCCCGGGCTGCGGCGTGGTGTCCGCCTAGACCAGCATGAATTTCCGCCAAAAGCTGCCGCCCCTCTTCCTTGGAGATACATCTTTGAAGTACTCCGGTAGTACTTTTCTTGTAGAGCTCGCCGTCGTGAACCTTGTAGCCTTCGAACGCTGGATAATGCGGCGGACCTCATTCTGGTCTTCGGGGAGCTCCTTCCTATTAATGTAGGCCAATAAGGGTTCGGTCCATGGGGCAATGACTGGCATAATGAGATGGGTCGAGGGTGTAATTTCTGTGGCTGGGCCCCGATGCTATCGGTGTGTTCAGAATTTGGGGTTGTGTTCGGATCTGGCCTGTTGTTGCCGCCCTCCCCTTGCCACACCACAGATGGCTTAAAAAGCCTTTCCAGGAAGATGTTAGGTGGGACGGGGTCGCGCTTAGTGCCAATGTGAGAAAGGACGTCCGCCGCCTGGTTACTTTCTCGGGCGACGTGATGAAATTCAAGCCCCTCGAACCGAGCCGACATTTTTAAGACGGCATTACGATAAGCTGCCATCTTTGGATCTTTGGCATCAAAGTCTCCGTTTATTTGAGATATTGCGAGGTTTGAGTCCCCGCGCTCCTCCAGGCGTTGTATGCCCATGGATACGGCCATCCGAAGACCATGCAATAAGGCCTCGTATTCGGCTGCTTGTTGGAGTCTGTGTATAATATTTGGAGTACATACTGGATGACATCTCCAGTGGGGGACGTTAACACGATGCCCGCTCCCAGCCCCGCCAACATTTTGGAGCCGTCAAAATACATAACCCAATTGTAATATGCGCTGTACTCTTTAGGGAGTTTGGCCTCTGTCCATTCGGCGACGAAGTCAGCCAGTACTTGGGATTTGATGGCTCGACGTGGCTTGTATGTTATGTCGAATGGAAGTAGCTCGATAGCCCATTTGGCAATCTGGCCCATGGCATCGTGGTTGTTTATTATGTCATTCAGTGGTACTTCAGAGGCCACCGTGATTGAACACTCCTGGAAGTAGTGTCGTAGCTTTCGGGATGCCCTGAAGACCGCGTATGCCATCTTTTGATAATGGGGGTACCGGGATTTGCATGGTGTGAGAACAGTAGATACGTAGTATACTGGTTTTTGAAGCAGGAATTTGTGTCCGTCCTGTTCTCGTTCAACGATGAGCACGACGCTCACCACCTGATGTGTTGCCGATATGTATAGCAACATGGGTTCACCAACGTTTGGTGCAGCCAGGATTGGGTCGCTCGCTAGGAGGGCCTTTATTTCTTCCAGTCCTGTTGTCGCCGCGTCTGGCCACTCGAAGTTATCGGTGCGCCGTAAAAGGCGATAGAGTGGCAGTGCCTTCTCTCCCAATCTGGAGATAAAGCGACTTAAAGCTGCCACGCAACCAGCAAGTTTTTGGACTTGTTTGAGGTCTGTTGGCGTAGCCAACTGCGATAGGGCTCGTATTTTTGCTGGATTTGCTTCAATTCCTCTATTGGAAACGATGAAGCCCAACAGTTTTCAAGCGGGGACGCCGAAGACACACTTTTCCGGGTTGAGCTTAATGTCATACGCGCGGAGGTTGTCGAATGTAAGACGTAAGTCGTCTATTAGCGTTTCGACGTGCCTAGTTTTGATGACGCCGTCATCCACGTAAGCTTCAACTGTCTTGCTGATCTGCTTCTCCAAGCATGTTTGGATCATGCGTTGGTATGTGGCGCCGGTGTTCTTGAGCCCAAAGGGCATGGTGTTGAAGCAGAATGGCCCGTATGGGGTGAGAAATGCTGTTGCAGCTTGATCGGACTCCTTCATTTTGATTTGATGGTATCCGGAATATGCATCGAGGAAACACAGTGAATCATGTCCTGCGGTGGCGTCAATGATTTGATCAATGCGGGGGAGGGGGAAGGGATCCTTAGGGCAAGCTTTGTTGAGGTCTTTGAAATCGACACACAGGCGCCAGGATTTGTCCTTCTTTGGTACCATCACCAGGTTTGCTAGCCAGTCTGGATGTTTGATTTCTCTAATGAATCCGGCCTCGATAAGCTTGGCCAGCTCCTCCCCCATGGCTTGTCGCTTGGGTTCGGAAAAGCGCCGCAGTGTTTGCTTGACCGGTTTAAATCCCTTTAATATATTGAGGCTATGTTCGGCCAGCTTGCATGGGATCCCTGGCATATCTGAAGGGGTGCCAGGCAAATATGTCCCAGTTTTCGTGCAGGAATTCTCGTAGCGCGGTGTCAACTATTAGGTTCAGTTGCGCTCCGATAGATGCTGTCTTCTTGGGGTCCGTTGGGTGGACCTGGAATTTGACTATTTCTTTTGCTGGTTTGAAGGAGGTGGATTTGGGGCGTTTGTCGAGGATCACATCGTCCCTGTCCACTGTGGAGCGTAGTGCGGTTAATTCTTTGGCTGCGAGGGCTTCGGATAGCGCCTCAAGGGCCAGGGATGCGGTCTTGTTTTCAGCGTGGAGTGCTATGTCCGGATCACTGACGAGAGTGATTATACCATTTGGTCCGGGCATTTTGAGCTTCATATACCCGTAATGAGGTATAGCTTGGAAGCATGTAAAAGCATCCCTCCCCAACAGGGCGTGGTATCCGCTGCTAAAAGGGGCCACTTGGAAAGTGATTTGCTCAGACCGATAATTCTCCGGCGTGCCGAATACCACGTCAAGTGTGATTTTACTCGTGCACTGCGCCTCCCGACTGGGAATGATTCCTCGAAAAGTTGTGCTAGTTTGCTTGATGCGGCTCCTGTCTATTTCCATTTTATGGAGTGTGTCCTCATAAATGAGGTTTAGTCCGCTGCCGCCGTCCATGAGGACCTTAGTAAGTCGAAATCCATCCACGATGGGACTGAGGACTAATGCGGCTGGCACTCGGACTGTCCTATACCTCGGTTCGTCACCGGCATTAAATGTTATAGCCCTGTCGTTCCAAGGGTTTATTGCAGCGATTTGGTAGACTTCGGCGAGGTCGCGAAGTGCCCTTTTGCGCTTGTTGTTTGAGGCGAATGTCTCGAAGACCGTCAATACTCTTGTGTCGTCGTTTTCTGGAGGGTGCTGCTCTGGGGTGTCCTTGATAAGGATGTCCTCGCCGCTCTTGGCTACCTGTCGGAGTATCCAACATGCTCTAAGGCTGTGGGTGGCCACGATATCAGGTGTCGTGTGTATTTTACATGGCCCATCAAGCCCTCCCTCCAGAACGGTGCCGTGCTGCGTAGTGGGTTTATGTTTCTTGACTGTTGGACTGGGCGTGCCACGGGGGTGCGCCCTCTTCGGCTGTAGGAGGAGTTGAGTTGGGACCGATGGTACCGAGCAAGCTGCCTGAGTTTCCCAGGCGCTTTCCATCACGCTGTATTTCTGTACGATAGTTGCTAAGTCGGCGAACTTCAGTATGCGGCAGCGATTGATGGCGTTGAGAATTCCTTCGTCCGCGCAATTTTTGCAGAACGCTGATATCGCGTCCTCGTCGCGGCAATCTTTTACCTTGTCTTTAACAAGGAGGAATCTGGCCCAGAAGTGGTGGCCGTTTCCTGAGACTGCTGTTTTATGCTCATGAGAGCGTCTATGTCCGGGTGGGTGGGTGGAATTAAATCCGAACCCCGACCTGACCGATTGTCCGGAGTCTGGAGACCTTCCAGACTCGACAGTCCGGGCTCCGGAGTATCTTCTGATTGTTTAGGACTGCGGTCTGATTCTATGTTCGGAGGGCTGGTCGCATCCTTTCGCTGGTGGGTATCCGGTTCTTCCTGATCGGCGACCCGAACATAGTCCATCTTCGATATAGAAGAAGACTCGCCATCCTGCTCCTCGACTACCGCTATCTGGTGGGTGATCGGCGGAGTTTTGATTTCTCCTTGATCGGTTTTAAGCCCGATCCGATCGTAATCTGTGGCGATTCCCAAAGCGGCGATGCGATCTAGGAGCTCGTTCAAGGACGAAAACTCAGCCGGATCCATCTGCTTGGAGTGTTCGGAGTTGATGCGAAGGGGGTTTTCGATGGCCAGAGAGGTCATCGTCGGCTCAACGGCCGAACGGGCGATCATGGTAAAGCCGCCCAGCCGGAGGGTTTGGCCTGGGGGCAGGACTCCCCCGGAGGTGATGTTGTCTTTAAGGACAAGGACAGCCATCGAACCTTTCGTCGACGTCATAGTGGAACTCTCAATGAAAGCACCAATGTTAGTGTCAAAACCGGTGGATCTCGGGTAGGGGGTCCCGAACTGTGCGTCTAAGGTCGATGGTTACAGGAGACGGGGGACACGATGTTTACCCAGGTTCGGGCCCTCTCTATGGAGGTAATACCCTACTTCCTGCTTGATTGATCTTGATGAATATGAGTATTACAAGAGTTGATCTACCACGAGATCGTAATGGCTAAACCCTAGAAGCCTAGCCTGTATGACTATGGTAATGAGTATATCCTTTCCGGACTACACCCTACGGTTTATATAGACACCGGGGGGATCTAGGGTTACATAGACTCGGTTACATAAGAAGGAATCTTCATAGTCGGTCGCCAAGCTTGCTTTCCATGCCAAGGAGAGTCCAATCCGGACACGGGTATAGTCTTCGGCCTTCGTGTCTTGATAGCCCATCAGTCCGGCCCACGGATAATAGGCCGGACGCCCGAGGACCCCTTAGTCCAGGACTCCCTCAATGACCATTCTAATTTCCATTCTGCCCAACCATAGCTTGCACACTTTTCAATAGCTCAATCAGATCGTTGTTCCTTCTTTCTTCAAACATACACATGATTTGCGTAGTGGATGGCACATGTGGCGGAGGAGGCGGTGGTGGAGGATATGGCTCGGGGGAATGTCCTGCTTGTCTTGCCGAGCGACGAACAGGGACCACCTCACAAGCGTGGCTGCTGCTACCTCCCCGCGTCATCCTATTGTTTATTTTCCCAATATAAAGCAACCGGAATGAGAAATATCGAAAAATGGGAAGAAAAGCCAGCGATAAACCCGAAAGAAATCAGCGAAGAAAATCAAGGCGAATAATAAGAAGGTTCCAACATAATTATACATAGACTCATACATGGAAAGCAAACATCATGACGAGTTCGACTACCCTCATACATGAAACTAAGCATCATGACACATACGACTACATCCGTACATCAACCTCATGACGACTGCGGATACTCTAATAATCTAGTGCTCGGCTGGTGCTGCGGGCTCCTCTCCTGAGCCGGACTCAGATCCTGAGCTGGTAGTGGAAACCTCCGGGTTAAAAGTGACACGACGGCGCTGCCTCAAGGACTCTCCCTCAGGGGCAGGTGCGGGGTGAGGTCTGAGCATAGGGTCTGCAGGAGTAGCGACAAGGGAAGCCCATGTAGCAGGGGCACTGCGAGGGATTACTACCAAAGGGTTCATGGTACCCTGAGTGGTCACCGAAGTAACCGGAGTAATAGATACTGGAGGAACGAATGGAGTGAATCCGACGGTAGGTGGTGGGTTCCTATTCCGAACAGCGGCAAGGGCTATCCAGGCTCGGGTTAGCTCTCGGGCTAACTCATAGATCAAGAGATAACTGGCGGTGATATAGCGAGAAAGGGGGCTAGCAGGACGATCGCACGCCGGATCAATAAAAGGAAAGCGGATACGCCCGTTCTCGTGCAGAGACGGCTAGAAATAGAAGCATGGGTGGGCCTGCATGCGAACCTCATTGTAGCGCAAATCTACAAGAGCCTCGAGTGCAGCAAACTCGATGGCCTGAGATGGAGTGGAAGCGAAACCACCCTTAGAGGAACGGGTGTAAGCACCGGAAGGGGAACTATGGTGTAAAGTGACCTCCGTGTAATAATCGTACAGCTAACCGGCCAGGTGCTCCCGATACACCTCATACACTGGATCAGCACCCTCTGGGTAGAGTCGACGCCACTTGTTCTGAAGCAGATGCGGCGAGGTGTATGGTGCTAGCTCGGACTGGCACATGAACGGAACTGGAGCCATCTACACTCACAATCATCAGACGGTTAGTAATAACAACAAATAAAATGCATGCAACGCAACAATCAATTTCTATTACTACCGGCACTCAAACTAAGCTAACTACCATTCATCTAGCACATCGACGGTCTAGCGTGTCCTACAGTCAGCGCGGCTCTGATACCGAGCATTGTGGCACCCCAGCTCAGAGCAATCGGTTTACCTTGCATTGCTAGCCTAGAGATCAAGTCTTTTGGCAACACACAACAACTTGATACAGAAAACAACCTCTTTATTGATGCTAGCAGAAACATAGGTTCGATATTAGATCAAGTATCGAGGCCAAGCGGCACACACGGTGCGACTGAACATATGTACAGTATTTAATGAACATGAAGGGGGCCTCGATCACGATAACTACACGGCAGCGGAACGACAACGAAGTGGAACTCCATAGCATAGGGACACCGATGTGGACACGATCTAGACACGAGCAGCACTCCGATTCGATACGACTTGCCTGAAAGCTGGCATGACACGCCAGGTCAATGCATTGAATGTACTTGCAAGCTCACAACAAGCATAAGCATAATGGCAAACAATATCATGACAATTAAGCAGGTTAAATGCAATATTAACATACTACTGATGCAGTGAAAACAACTTGTGCACCGAGCCCCTCGGACTCCCTTACCAGACGGGTTACCTCATAACCAAAACGATCATCATACCCAGATCACAAACAAAACCAATACTTTGGTTCCCACAACGATCATTCTCATGAGCTCACAAATCATCACACAAACAGTGCCAAGCATAATAATTTAGTGTGCAAGATTACTTATTAATGTTGATCCATGGTGTGCCTTACTCACGAGCTATGTCTGTAATCGAGGACGCGGCTATCGATAGATTTAAATACACTCTGCAGAGGTAGCGCACATTAGCCACACCACGGAACCCCTCGGCTTCCCATTCGGGTGGACCAACGACGTTCTAACAAAATCCTCCCATTGCCATGACACTCTCCCGGCCACTTCGACCAACTCCCTTCTAGGATAGGTCATGGGTGGCCCTGTGCCTACCAAAGGCATCAACAGCCACCATCCTGGCAAAAACGGTCCCAAACGGGGACAAGGTACCATAACAACAAACGGGCACACAAGGTTATGTCTGCTTACCGGCCCATGGTACCGCACGCCCATAACCTTCCCTCATTGGAGGTACCGACCAGAGGCATGACAACAGACCGAATAAAGACCTTCCCATAAAGGCAAATGTGGTTGCACTGGGAAAAACTCGATCCAGTGGCACCATGACTCGATCAACGTTATGTTCAAGTTGAATTAACATCAGGTTTAAATAAAATAACTCGAGACACATCATGCCATGAACATGCAACTATTCGATATGCATCACATACCACTTCAAGTAAACAGATCAACATCATGAACGTTTTCTACTTGCACTACTCATCATCAAGTTTTACTGATTTTACTTCACTGGTTTAAACACTCATCATTTTGGTTATGCCAAAATATATTAAAATCAATTTGTCACAAAAGAAAATACTATAATCATATTCAAAAACATAACCACACAAACCAAATTTCTTGTACTGCCTTAAACTAGTTCATGCATCCAATCAGTACTAGAAACTAAGCATATCAACCATGAAAAAGTAACTAACATAAGCAATATTCATTTAATTAATTAAATGCATGAAATTAACTCATATTCACGTTGGAAAAATCATAGACATTGAAATGACACCATACAAATGTTGGTGTGGCTTGCCTTAGTGCAGAGGAGGTTCACACTCCTTCTGGTTATCTTCAAGGCAAGCTACTCCCTCCGAAAATAATTAAAAACAGCAAAATAAAATATCAAGAACGATTCTGAAAACCACCAGAAATTCTAGACAGCAGATAAAAACCTTAGATATTATGAGCTGCTAGAACTTCTCAAAACAAACACAATGCAAAAAGAATCAACTCATTTGAACTTATGGTTTAAAAGTTGTGGCTGGTCAGAGATTTGATTTAAATTGAATTAAAATAAAAAACAGGGGCGGTGACGTTGATGGCGTATTCCTGGAATACGCCTGCACTCATACCGCTTCGGGCGTGAGTGGCGAGGCTGACAGCGGGCCCCACGCGTCAGGTCGGAGGAGGGAGGGAGAGAAAACAGAGGCGGGCAGCGCTTTGCCGGCGCGTTCTCCGGCGAGGAGGGCAAGGCGGCCAGGTCGAGAGGGATGGATGGATAGAGGAGATGCTCGCGCACCTGCCTGTACCCGTGGCTTGGCTAGAGGTGGTCGGACGGGGTCGGAACGGGCTTCTCCAGCGGCTGCAGAAAGCGGAGCTCGCCGGAGTTGAAGACGACGGCGACGTGGGACTGCACCAGGGGCTACAACGGGTTCGAAAGACACCAGTGGACCACTAGGGAGTCGCTTGAGGAGTGGGTTGAGCTCGAGGGGCACGGGAGTGAGGAGGAGGGGCTGTGGGGATCGCCGACGAGCTCTAGTTGGGGACAGCGGCCAGAGGCCGGCCCGGCTGGGCTGCGGCTATGCTACGAGTTTGTGGAGGTTGGGTGGCGAGCTGGGAGTTCTCGGAGAGGCTGGAGGGGTTCGAATTTATAGCCGGATGGGAGGGGGTACGTGGCTCCGCCGGAGCTCTCTAGAAGCGGCGCACGGTGACGAGGAGCGCCAGCGAGGAGGGCAGCGCTTCAGAGCTCACGCGGGCACTGTGAAGCTCGAAGACGAGCACAGGAAGCGGTTGGGGAAGAAGACAGGGGCACGGGGGCACTGTGGCTTTGGCCGTGACACGCCCGTTGTCGGTGTCAAAACCGGCCGATCTCGGGTAGGGGGTCCCGAACTGTGCGTCCGAGGATCGAAGGTAACAAGAGACAAAGGGGACACGATGTTTACCCAGGTTCGGGCCCTCTTGATGGAGGTAATACCCTACTTCCTGCTTGATTGACTTTGATGAATATAAGGGTTACAAGAGTCGATCTTCCTCGAGATCATAATGGCTAAACCCTAGATGTCTAGCCTATATGATTTGTCATAGCCTCTATGGACTAAACCCTCCGGTTTATATAGACACCGTAGGGGCCTAGGGTTGCACAGAGTCGGTTTACAGAAGAAGGAATCTACACATCCGGACGCCAAGCTTGCCATCCGCGCAAAGGAGAGTCCCATCCGGACACGGGGGAAGGCCTTCTACCTTGTTTCTTCACAGGCCATCAGTCCGGCCCATGTCACATAGCCCGGACACCCGAGGACCCCATAATCCAGGACTCCCTCAGTAGCCCCTGAACCAGTCTTTTGATGACGATGTGTTCGGTACGCAGATTGTCTTCGGTATTGCAAGGCGGGTTCCTCCTCTGAATACTTCAAAGTAGTCTTCTGAACAAGAGAACTGTATCCGGCTCTATATAGCAGTTGCAACCCTCAACCACAAGGGCACAATACTTAATCAAAATGAGGTATGTCCACTGACAACTTTTTTGGCGAAACGTTACGTCTGGCCTCTTTATTATTTCGAACCGTTTTTGGCCTCCCGCTCCGCGTTTCGAGACGCAACCTCAATTGACACGTCTTGTCAAAGCAGAGATCGTGTCCCCTTATTGCAGGATTCTCATCAATACGGGTTTGGGTAATCCAACCGTGCCATTCACACGATCCCTTGGGAATAGGCGAATTTTAAGGCTTGAGGGGGGCGCGCTTGATATTCACGGCCTATATATACGGATAAAGATCCCTTCTTTTCACGCCACGCCTTCTTCCTTCCTCAGCCTTCCCATCCTCGAGCTCCAGCGCCCAAGTTTCAATCCTCCCCAGCGCCACCAACCTTTCCAGCCATGTTCGGATCCGGTTCTCAAGGAAAGTGGGTGGCTTCCTCTGTGACGGAGAAGGATATCAAGGAGCTCTGGGAGGCGGGGTACCTGAGTGTGGACGTTGCGCACAGGATCCCTGCCAAGAAGCAGGTCATCCCCACCCCGGAGCCCGGTGAAAGGGTGGTATTTATCCCCCACTTCCTCCGCGGACTAGGGTTTCCCCTCCATCCCTTTGTCCGCGGTCTCATGTTCTATTACGGGCTAGATTTCCTCGATCTAGCCCCCAATTCCTTCCTTCACATCTCGGCATTCATCGTCGTGTGCAAGGCGCTCCTCCGCATCCCCCACACTTCGGCTTATGGATCAAGGTCTTCAACGTGAAGCCGAAGGTGGTCGACGGGCAGCACGCGGACTGCGGTGGCGCCATGGTGAGTAACCTCCCCAACGTCACCTGGTCCAAAGGGGCCTTCATGGAGAATGTCAAGATATGGCAGCAGGAGTGGTTCTACATCACCGAACCTCGCGGCACCAACTGGGCGGCCACTCCTGAGTTTAGATCTGGACCCCCGATGCGGCTCGCGTCATGGACTAACCAGGGTCTGGACTGGGGGTCAACCGACGAAGTGATGATGCTGCAAAAGCGCATCAAAAATATCATAGAGAAGGACACCAGTCTCACCGATGTGATTCAGGTGATGCTTTTTCCGCCGGACCCTTCCTTGCCAGCGCCAGCCTCCGCATATGTGGGAGTTCAATCCGGAAGGGTCACGGACCCTGCAGCGATTCTTTGGCAGGACACACAAAGAGATCTGGGAGCTGCTCTTCAAGGCCCAGAAGTTGCGGCCGGAGACGACCGACGACATCGGCCTCGACTGCGATCTTCCGGCCACCCCGGTAAGTGTTTAGTTTCCGAACATAACTTAGTTCCCAAATCAAAGGGGTATGCTGAGACTTCCATCCTTTAATCAGGGTTGGACAAAGAAGGCGGAGCGGATCAAGTGTCCGGCTCCGCTGCCCGAAAACTCAGCTGATCCCCTCCTAACGAGGATGCTGGTCCCGGCGCCATACCAGGCGCCGGAGAAGAAGGCCAAGAAGAAGGGCAAGGAGGCCAAAAGTGGCCTCCGCCGTAAAGGTACTTCAGACGCTATGTCCGGAGAGACCGAGGCTCCCTCCTCCCATGAGGGAGATGAAGATGAAGAGGAGGAAGAGGAAGAGAGCAATTATCCCCTTAAGGGGAGGAAGAAGAAAAGGGCGGCCTCCGTAGATCCGGAGGTGGAGGCGTCCAAAGGGGGGAAGATATCCTTCTCGGATGGCTCGGATTCGAATGCCGAAGCCATCCCCAAGCGGCGCCCAGGGCAAAGCCCTGGCCGAATCGGAAGTATCCAAGGGTGCTTTACATACATCCGATCTTTTACAAATTGTAGGATAACATATTACATTATGTGTTTCGGTCCGGCCCATGGTCTCCCCCAACTATCATCATCGGAGGGGAACTCTCTGGAGCCGGGGATGGTCGAGAGCGAGATGCCTCCACGATCCTCTCTGCCACCCACCGCGGATGACACCAAGGTGTTATCCCAAAGGACCTCTCCGGGCCACGGAGAGGTGCGGGAGGCCGCCAAGACGGCGCCAGAGGGTAATGCCCCGGCTGCCGAGAACATGGGGGGCACAACCCCATGGAGACTGACGACGGGGGCCCTGACCAGTCCGGCCCCCAGCCGAATACCATTTCGGAGACCCATATGGCTCCGGAATCGAGCGAGCAACCCCCTTCAAAGGAGGGGGGAGCACCTACTCTGATGGCGACCTTCACTAATCCGGAGGCGCCGAACCCTCTGATGGACGCACTGCAACGTGCTTCCGTCATGGAGAAGCACCATACCCTGATGGGTACGGTGGTTGAGAGGGTTCGGTCCGCCAAAAGCCGGCTGAACGAAGCCTTCACCGGGCTATTAACAGGCTTTGAGGTATGCAACGTAATATTCTTAGCCATTTTGCATATGCAAAAAATATGCCTGTGTGTAGATAGTAGCCCCTGAGACTCTGTTCGGCTTAAAAAAGGACGAACAGATTAACAAGTAATATTCGCAGGAGATAACGTACTTGTCTATTATGATAAATAGGCTTCGCTGTTAGCGGCGACCGCCCAGACCGCCGAAGTATCCAAACTCAAGCGGAAGCTGGAGCTGGCCGATGAGGATCTCCTCCGCATCAACAAGCGGTTTGATGAGGCGCAAGGTATGTTTTTGAAAAATTGTTTACACACTTGAAGTAATATGCCAATGCGGGGGTCTAAGCTCGTGTGTTGCCCTGATTATTATTACAGGTAATGCGGCCGAGGTCGAGACCCTGAAGAGCGCCCTTGCCCAGACCGAGGAGTAGGCACGGGTGAGAAAAGCGGCCGCTGAAAAAGCGGCTGCAGATTTAAAGGCCGAGCAGGTCACCCGCCACAAGTATGAAGAGCGGGTGACCGAAGTGGAGCAAGAGCTCAAGGATGCCGCCAGCAAGTGCGAGGCCTTGGAAGAAAAAATAAGGCCCAAGCGGCCGATCTCACCAAGGCTCTCCAGGGGGCCAAGGAGGCGCGGACCGAGTCCCAGGCGGCTCGCGAAGAGATCAAGTAGGCCGAACGGATAGCGGCTGGTAAGCCCTTTCTTTTACAGAGTAAATTTGGCGGTCAGAAATATGACTTGCTCACTCGACTATGGAGTTCTCCAGATGCCTTTGCGGATCTGCCGAAGAGCGTTCCCGACGCTGTACAGTATTTCTGGGCCCAAGAGGGGAACACGACGGAGAAGCTCTTCTGGTCACAGTACCTCGCACCGGAGCGTCCAGCGCTGTTGAACATCCAGATGATGCAGCTGGCGGAGCTGCATAGGATGTCCGGTTTGGCCATGAAGGACGTCATAGTCCGGCTCTGGCCAACCGAACCCATTCCTAGGAGTTACTTTGGCCAGGTGAAGCGACTCGGTGACGCCCTGCCCCGAATTTAAACTGTGAAGCGCTCGGCGTGCATAGAGGGTGCGCGGATGGCCTTTGCCCGTGTCAAGATGCATTGGGCGAAGGCGAAGGCCGCCGTCGTGGAAGTCGAGGGCCCACCCAAAGGCAAGCACCACCAGAAGTCAGAGCGATATTTCGAAGAAATCCTAGAGGATGCCCGTTTAATAGAGGGTCAATGCTCGAAGGATATCATGTTTGAGTGAATGTATCCGAACTGCCCAGACGTTGTTGATACGTCTCCAACGTATCTGTAATTTTTGATTGTTCCATGCTATTATATTATCCATCTAGGATGTTTTATATGCATTTATATGCTGTTTTATATGATTTTTGGGACTAACCTATTAACCTAGAGCCCAGTGCCAGTTTCTGTTTTTTCCTTCTTTTTGAGTATCGCAGAAAAGGAAAACCAAACGGAGTCCAATTGACCTGAAATTTCACGGAGATTATTTTTGGACTAGAAGAAGCCCACAGAGTATCGGAGATGGACCAGAAGAGTCCCGAGGCACCCACGAGGGTGGGGGGCGCGCCCTACCCCCCTGGGCACGCCCCCTATCTCATGGCTGCCTCGGAGACCCCCTGACTTGTTCCCGACGCCAACACCTCTTATATATACCCAAAATTCCAGAACATAACCTAGATCGGGAGTTCCGCCGCAGCAAGCCTCTGTAGCCACCAAAAACCAATCGGGACCCTATTCCGGCACCCTACCGGAGGGGGGATCCCTCATCGGTGGCCATCTTCATCATCCCGGCGCTCTCCATGACGAGGAGGGAGTAGTTCACCCTCGGGGCTAAGGGTATGTACGAGTAGCTATGTGTTTGATCTCTCTCTCGTGTTCTTGATTTGGCACGATCTTGATGTATCGCGAGCTATGCTATTATAGTTGGATCTTATGATGTTTCTCGCCCTCTACTCTCTTGTAATGGATTGAGTTTTCCCTTTGAAGTTATCTTATCGGATTGAGTCTTTAAGGATTTGAGAACACTTGATGTATGTCTTGCATGTGCTTATCTGTGGTGACAATGGGATATTCACGTGATCTACTTGATGTATGTTTTGGTGATCAACTTGCGGGTTTAGTGACCTTGTGAACTTATGCATAGGGGTTGGCACATGTTTCCGTCTTGACTCTCCGGTAGAAACTTTGGGGCACTCTTTTAAGTTCTTTGGGTTGGTTGAATAGATGAATCTGAGATTGTGTGATGCATATCGTATAATCATACCCACGGATAGTTGAGGTGACATTGGAGTATCTAGGTGACATTAGGGTTTTGGTTGATTTGTGTCTTAAGGTGTTATTCTAGTACGAATTCTAGGATAGATCGAACGGAAAGAATAGCTTCGTGTTATTTTACTACGGACTCTTGAATATATCGATCAGAAAGAATAACTTTGAGGTGGTTTCGTACCCTACAATAATCTCTTCGTTTGTTCTCCGCTATTAGTGACTTTGGAGTGACTCTTTATTGTATGTTGAGGGATTGTTATATGATCCAATTATGTTATTATTGTTGAGAGAACTTGCACTAGTGAAAGTATGAACCCTAGGCCTTGTTTCGAAGCATTGCAATACTGTTTACGCTCACTTTTCCCACTTGTTACCTTGTTATTTTTATATTTTCATATTACAAAAACCTATATCTACCATCCATATTGCACTTGTATCACCATCTCTTCGCCGAACTAGTGCACATATACAATTTACCATTGTATTGGGTGTGTTGGGGACACAAGAGACTCTTTGTTATTTGGTTGCAGGGTTGTTTGAGAGAGACCATCTTCGTCCTACGCCTCCCACAGATTGATAAACCTTAGGTCATCCACTTGAGGGAAATTTGCTACTGTCCTACAAACCTCTGCACTTGGAGGCCCAACAACGTCTACAAGAAGAAGGTTGTGTAGTAGACATCAAGCTCTTTTCTGGCGCCGTTGCCGGGGAGGTGAGTGCTTGAAGGTATACCTTTTGATCTTGCAATCGAGTCTTTTAGTTTCTTGTTTTATCACTAGTTTAGTCTATAAAAGAAAACTACAAAAAATGGAATTAAGGGTGCCTCATATGCTTCATCTTTTTAATGTCTTTCGTGAAAATGATGGGAAGGAAAATTGTGCTCAAGTACTAGAAGAAGAATTACATAGAATGCTTGGCATAAAATATGTGAATGATGAGCATGATTGCAATGCTGTTTGTATGAATCCCTTGAATATCCATGATGCTAATGATATGCAAAGCCACAATCTTGGGGATGCTATGTTTGATGAAGATGATATGTTTAGTCCCCCATGTTTTGATGAGCAAATTTATTATGATGAAAGAATGCCTCCTATTTATGATGATTATTGTGATGAAACGTATGCTATAAAGAATAAAGATAACCATGAAACTTGTCATCATGATTTTAATTTTCAATTGGATTATGCTTCACATGATAATTATTTTTTTGAGTTTGCTCCCACTACTATTCATGAGAAGAAGTTTGCTTATGTGGAGAGTAGTAAAATTTCTATGCTTGTAGATCATGAAAATAATGCTTTATGTGCTGGTTATATTGTTGAATTCATTCATGATGCTACTGAAAATTATGATGAGAGAGCAACATGTGCTTTTACATATTGCAATAATATCAAGTTTCCTCTCTATGTGTTGAAATTTTTGAAGTTGCACTTGTTTTGCCTTCCTATGCAAGTTGATTCTTGCTCCCATAAGTTGTTTGCTCACAAAATCCCTATGCATAGGAAGTGGGTTATGCTTAAATGTGCTAGTCATATGCTTCATGATGCTCCCGTTATGTTTCGATTCTTACCTTTTATGTGAGCATCATTGTCGTCATCATGCCTAGCTAGAAAGGCATTAAAGAAAAGCGCTTGTTGGGAGTCAACCCAATATTTACCCCTACTGTTTTTGTGTGTCCACATGATTAAGCTACTGTAGTAATCATGTTTTATAGCTTTTGTTTCAATAAAGTGCCAAGTAAGACCTTTAGGATAGCTTACGGTGATAGTTGTGTTGATCCTGCTGAAAATCAGAAACTTTTGCACCCAGTAAATTAGTTTCGATAATTCACAGAAATGTGCTTTTCATCTGATTCTTTTTTATCAGGATTGGTACACAAATTTCTCAGGTTTTTCTAATTTGGTAGGATTTTTGGAGTTCATAAGTATTCGAGAGTTACAGATTACTTCAGACTATTCTGTTTTTGACAGATTCTGTTTTCTATGTGTTGTTTGCTTATTTTGATGAATCTATGAGTAGTATCGGAGGGTATGAACCATAGAGAAGTTGGAATACATTAGATATTACACCAATATGAATTTATATTGAGTTCACAACAGTACCAAAAGTGGTGATTTATTTTCTTATACTAATAGAGCTCATAAGATTTTCTGTTGAGTTTTGTGTTGTGAAGTTTTCATGTTTTGGGTAAAGATTCGATGGACTATGGAATAAGGAGTGGCAAGAGCCTAAGCTTGGGGATGACCAAGGCACCCCAAGGTAATATTAAAGGACAACCAAGAGCCTAATCTTGGGGATGCCCCGGACGGCATCCCCTCTTTCGTCTTCGTTCATTGGTAACTATACTTGGAGCTATATTTTTATTCACCACATGATATGGGTTTTGCTTGGAGCGTCATTTTCTTTTGTTAGTATTTTCTTGCTGTTATTTAGAATAATGTTTTGCATCTCTATTTTCAATAAAAATTTCAAGGGTAGCCTTTACCATGCTTATTTTGCAACTATACATGTTGCTGTTTCAAAACAGAAAGTTTATCGTTGTTGGAAAAATTCCCTAGAAAAGCCAGAATATGATAAAATGTTGAAACGTTTTTCATAATAAGCTCTGATAAATTTTCTACAGTGTGGTAGAATTTCATAATGTTTGGAGTTAGGGAAGTATTGATACTCTTGCATTCTTTACAGACTGTTCTGTTTTGGCAGATTGCCGCTATGTTTGCATTGTTTGCATATGGTTGCTTGTTTAATGATTCTCTTTGAGAATAGGAGTATTAAATATGCAGAGACATTTAGTATGCAATGTTGAATAATAATTTTTGTGATTTGCTACAGTAGAGAATGATAAGGTTTTTGCATTGGTTTATACTAACTTATCTCACGAGTTCTTGTTGAGTTTTGTGTGGATGAAGTATTTGAGATTTAGGGAAACCGAGATATAAAAGGAATTAAGGAGACACAAAAGCTCAAGCTTGGGGATGCCCAAGGCATCCCAAGATAATATTTCAAGAAGTCTCAAGCATCTAAGCTTGGTGATGCCCCGGTAGGCATCCCACCTTTCTTCTGCAACTATTATCGGTTAGTATCGGTTGAACCTAAGTTTTTGCTTCTTCACATGATGTGTGCTATCCTTGAAATGTCATTTTGTTTTGTTTTTCTTACTGTTTGAATAATATCTCAAGATCTGAAATTCTTAAATGTTAGAGAGTCTTCACATAGTTGCATAATTATTCGATTACTCATTGATCTTCAGTTATATCTTTCGGAGTAGTTTGTCATTTGCTCTAGTGCTTCACTTATATCTTTTTAGAGCACGGCGGTGGTTTTATTTTGAAGAAATAGATGAACTCTCATGCTTCACTTATATTATTTTGAGAGTCTTTTAGAACAGCATGGTAATTTGCTTTGGTTATAAAATTAGTCCTAATATGATGGGCATTCAAGATGGGTATAATAAAAACTTTCATATAGAGTGCATTGAATACTATGAGAAGTTTGATACTTGATGATTGTTTTGAGATATGAAGATGGTAATATTAGAGTTGTGCTAGTTGAGTAATTGTGAATTTGAGAAATACTTATGTTGAAGTTTGCAAGTCCCGTAGCATGCACGTATGGTAAACGTTGTGTGACAAATTTGAAGCATGAGGTATTTCTTTGATTGTCCTCCTTTGTGTGGAGGTCGGGATCGCGCGATGGTTAACTCCTACCAACCCTTCCCCTAGGAGCATGCGTGTAGTACTTTGTTTTGATGACTTGTAGATTTCTGCAATAAGTATGTGAGTTCTTTATGACTAATGTCGAGTCCATGGATTATACACACTCTCACCCTTCCATCATTGCTGTCCTCTTCGGTACCGTGCATTGCCCTTTCTCACCTCGAGAGTTGGTGCAGACTTCGCCGGTGCATCCAAACCGCGTGATATGATATGCTCTATCACACATAACCTCCTTATATCTTCCTCAAAACAGCCACCATACCTACCTATTATGGCATTTCCATAGCCATTCCGAGATATATTGCCATGCAACTTTCCACCGTTCCGTTTATTATGACACACTTCATCATTGCCATATAGCCTTGCATGATCATGTAGTTGACATCGTATTTGTGGCAAAGCCACCGTTCATAATTTTTTCATACATGTCACTCTTGATTCATTGCCCATCCCGGTACACCGCCGGAGGCATCCATATAGAGTCATATTTTATTCTAGTATCGAGTTGTAATCATTGAGTTGTAAATGAATAGAAGTGTGATGATCATCATTATTAGAGCATTGTCCCAAAAAAAGGCCAAATAAAAAAGGAAAGGCCAAAAAAAGAGGGACAATGTTACTATCCTTTTTCCACACTTGTGCTTCAAAGTAGCACCATGATCTTTATGATAGAGAGTCTCTTATTTTGTCACTTTCATATACTAGTGGGAATTTTTCATTGTAGAACTTGGCTTGTATATTCCAACAATGGGATTCCTCAAACGCCCTAGGTCTTCATGAGCAAGCAAGTTGGATGCACACCCACGTAGTTTCTTTCGTTGAGCTTTCATACATTTATAGCTCTAGTGCATCCATTGCATGGCAATCCCTACTCCTTGCATTGACATCAATTGATGGGCATCTCTCTAGCCCGTTGATTAGCCGCGTCAATGTGAGACTTTCTCCTTTTTTGTCTTCTCCACACAACCCCCATTATCATATTCTATTCCACCTATAGTGCTATGTCCATGGCTCACGCTCATGTATTGCGTGAAAGTTGAAAAAAGTTTGAAAAGGCTAAAGTATGAAACAATTGCTTGGCTAAAACCGAGGTTGTGCATGATTTGGATATTTTGTGTGACGAAGATGGATGCATAGCCAAACTATATGATTTTGTAGGGATGAGCTTTCTTTGGCTATGTTATTTTGAGAAGACATAATTGCTTGGTTAGTATGCTTGATGTATTATTATTTTTATGTCAATATTAAACTTTTATCTTGAATCTTTCGGATCTGAACATTCATGCCACAATAAAGAGAATTACAATGAAAATTATGTTAGGTAGCATTCCACATCAAAAATTCTGTTTTTATCATTTACCTACTCGAGGACGACCAGGAATTAAGCTTGGGGATGCTTGATACGTCCCCAACGTATCTATAATTTTTGATTGTTCCATGCTATTATATTATCCATCTAGGATGTTTTATATGCATGTATATGCTGTTTTACATGATTTTTGGGACTAACCTATTAACCTAGAGCCCAGTGCCAGTTTCTGTTTTTCCTTGTTTTTGAGTATCGCAGAAAAGGAAAACCAAACGGAGTCCAATTGAACTGAAATTTCACGAAGATTATTTTTGGACCAAAAGAAGCCCACAGAGTATTGGAGATGGACCAAAAGAGTCCTGAGGCACCCACGAGGGTAGGGGCACGCCCTACCCCCTGGGCGCGCCCCCTATCTCGTGGCTGCCTCAGAGACCCCGTTGACTTGTTCCCGACGCCAACACCTCTTATATATACCCAAACTTCCAGAACATAACCTAGATCGGGAGTTCCGCCGCAGCAAGCCTCTGTAGCCACCAAAAACCAATCGGGACCCTGTTCCGGCACCCTGCCAGAGGGGGGATCCCTCACCGGTGGCCATCTTCATCATCCCGACGCTCTCCATGACGAGGAGGGAGTAGTTCACCCTCGAGGCTGAGGGTATGTACTAGTAGCTATGTGTTTGATCCCTCTCTCTCGTGTTCTTGATTTGGCACGATCTTGATGTATCACGAGCTTTGCTATTATAGTTGGATCTTATGATGTTTCTCCACCTCTACTCTCTTGTAATGGATTGAGTTTTCCCTTTGAAGTTATCTTATCGGATTGAGTCTTCAAGGATTTGAGAACACTTGATGTATGTCTTGCATGTGCTTATCTGTGGTGACAATGGGATATTCACGTGATCTACTTGATGTATGTTTTGGTGATCAACTTGCGGGTTCAGTGATCTTGTGAACTTATGCATAGTGGTTGGCACACGTTTTCATCTTGACTCTCTGGTAGAAACTTTGGGGCACTCTTTGAAGTTCTTTGTGTTGGTTGAATAGATGAATCTGAGATTGTGTGATGCATATCGTTTAATCATACCCACGGATACTTGAGGTGACATTGGAGTATCTAGGTGACATTAGGGTTTTGGTTGATTTGTGTCTTAAGGTGTTATTCTAGTACGAAATCTAGGATAGATCGAACGGAAAGAATAGCTTCATGTTATTTTACTACGGACTCTTGAATATATCGATCAGAAAGAATAACTTTGAGGTGGTTTCGTACCCTACAATAATCTCTTCGTTTGTTCTCCGCTATTAGTGACTTTGGAGTGACTCTTTGTTGCATGTTGAGGGATTGTTATATGATCCAATTATGTTATTATTGTTGAGAGAACTTGCACTAGTGAAAGTATGAACCCTAGGCCTTGTTTCGAAGCATTGCAATACCGTTTACGCTCACTTTTCCCACTTGTTACCTTGCTATTTTTATATTTTCATATTACAAAAACCTATATCTACCATCCATATTGCACTTGTATCACCATCTCTTCGCCGAAATAGTGCACATATACAATTTACCATTGTATTGGGTGTGTTGGGGACACAAGAGACTCTTTGTTATTTGGTTGCAGGGTTGTTTGAGAGAGACCATCTTCATCCTACGCCTCCCACGGATTGATAAACCTTAGGTCATCCACTTGAGGGAAATTTGCTACTATCCTACAAACCTCTGCACTTGGAGGCCCAACAACGTCTACAAGAAGAAGGTTGTGTAGTAGACATCAGTTGTGTTATGAACTAAGGCTTTGTAATATATTTGTGCCTTTATCTGAAATTATTTTCCTCTTATGCGGCCGTTTTTATTTCTGAAAGATTACCAGTCCTCAGCTTCGGCCCCCACGTAGATACTACGGGGGTGTTCGGGATAGCACATGACCACACTTGACCCAACGTCTTGGTCCGTAAAGGAGGTGTCAGTGCAGCGAACCAGGCAATCAGACTATGCGGCTTTATCACTCTCACTTAGCCATAGGAGTTTGACAATGGGACTATGAGCTAGCCCCTGGTGCGTGTGCGGCTATCCGAACTTGGATGCATTAGGCGCGTGACTGGGTGGAGGCCAGTCCTTCGTACAATATGGAAAAAATCGCAAGAGATTTAGTAAGTCACCGAATCGCTGACCAGCTCTCGCTGCATCATGACAGTCAGTTTTCGGCTTTCTCTACTAAGGTGTTTGACCGGACGAACTAGAAACACAATCGCAATAGTTCTCCCTTTACTACCTTAGCCGAACAAGCGGAACATAAGGTGGTAACCACAGGAGCCGGGAAACCCAATTGTTGACTAAAGACATGATTCGGAGCCGATGCATATAATGCAATATTCGGGACGCCGAAGTATACTATAAAAGTGTTTGGAATTTTTTTTGAAGAATACATGTGGCCGAATAGAGATCCTGGCAATTTAAATCATGCAGAGGTGTATATGCCAACCTGACGTGAAGAGGGAATACAGATTATGAAATAAGCCAATACCGAATAGGGTTGGACAAAACTATTTCCATTCTAGTCTGATTGATATGTCAAAACATGCTCTTACAGAGGATGCCATAAGCATCAAGGCTATTTTACATGCCAAGAATTTGTGAACAGGGGAAAGCTGTATACAGGTCCTAAAAAAGAAAAGGTGGTCTTGAAGATCCTTTGGACACCTGCCGTGCGTCTGCGTCGCTTTAGCCTTTGTGGGAGAGATTCCTTGAGAGGAACGGCCCATGGTCGTCTATACGAAAACGGGCTCGGAAAGAGTCCTTGCACGACCGTGGAGTAGCTAGGTTTTAATGCACCTGTGGAATTTGAAAAAAAGATCAAAGGAAAAAGGTCAAGGTCACATAGGGTCGAGCCGTACTATATACCTATCCGTATTGTGCCTCTGTTGTTGCTCAGGGTGTTTTGAGTGTGTAATTATGCACGCGCGGTACTTGTGCCACGGATGTGTGTGGCGATCGACGGAGGCAAAACTGCTAGTCTAGCTCTGGAGTCGCTGAGCTGTCATCATGTAGAGTAGACCACACGCATTTAACAGTGTCCGGGGGCTAGATGGCCGATGAAGTGTGTGGCTTGATAGGGCCGCTCTGTACCTCGGCTGCGAGGTATGCGGTGTGCTCCTCGGTACGGAGGGAGCGCTCCATGTTTCCATTAACTGTGATGAAGCCGCGGGGTCCAGGCATTTTGAGCTTTAAGTAAGCATAATGCGAGACCGCATTGAAGCGAGTGAAGGAGGTTCTTCCGAGCAGTGCGTGATAACCACTGCGGAAGGGGGCGATGTCGAAGATCAAGTCTTCGCTTGGGAAGTTGTCCGGCAAACCGAAGACTACTTCCAATGTTATTAAGCCCGTGCAGCGGGCTTCTACACCAGGTATTACTCCTTTAAAGGTCACTACAAAAAAAATACACTTCCGTGATGATATGTGTTTGTCACAGTAGGTCGCGTTTTTTGTCATGCATGTACATCCATGAAAAATTTATGGCAGAATCAAGATAGTCATACCTGTGCTGTCGTAGAAGTGTTCCATGACATTACCAAAATTATCATCACAGAAGTGTCCACTTCCATGACGATAAATCGCGCGTCACAGAAGTGCTTTCGTCAAGGGTGACCGACACGTGGCATCCACCGTAACGGAACGCTGTTAAGCTATCGGGTCGGGTTTTGGATCCAATAACCCGTTAACAGCCCCGACCAATGGGGATTTTCCACGTGTAAAATCATCACTGGCTAGAGGAAACACGTGTCGGCTCATCGTTGGGACAGATGTCATCCACTCACTGGACAGAAGGCGCCTATGATACGTCGACATGTGGCACGGCCCAACAGTGGCCCATTCCTGTGAAAAGGCCGGCTCGTTTGACTTGGTCAAAAGCTGGCGGGCTGGCCCATGGAAAGCCTGTTAATGACCTGTTCGCATATAGCCCATTTACAGCCCGCTAACCCAAGGCCCGTTACGCCCTATCCGAATTAGGCCCAGTAGCGTCATCTGGGCCATCCAATATGATTCCAGCCCGTTTTCACTTCTGGCCCATGTATAGCCCATGACGTCTTTCGGCCCATATGAGGCCCTTTGTAACTCTTGGCCCATTAGCGGCCCGTGCTGAAACTGGCCCGTAATGAACAGTGTATTACTTTACACCCATTAACGGCCCGTGGTGAAACTGGCTCGTAATGAATAGTGTATCACTTTATACCCATTAGCGGCCTGTTCTTCTGTTGGGCCGTTTTGAGCCCAAGTTAACTTTTGGCCTTCTGAGGGCCCATTTATTCTTGGGCTCATTTGCAGCATTCGGTTACTTACGGCCCGTTACTGTCATTTTCTGCTTGTGGGCCAAATTCAGCCCGTCGTTACAGTCGGCCCGTTTGTGGACCGTTAGTCTATTGGGCCATTTTCATAGCATCACCAAATATGGCCTATTAACGATGGCCCGTTATGGTCGGCCCATGAACGGACGATTCCAACTCTAGCCCATTTACGGGCATAATGCGGTCTGTTTGGCCCATGTTTGGCCAATCGATCATACGGCCCGTATAAGGCCCATTGATGATACGGCCCGCAGAAGGCCCATTGTTTCTACGGCCTATAGAAGGCCCATTGTTTCTACGGCCCGTAGAGGGCCCACTGTTTCTACGGCTAGTAGGAGGCCCAGTGTCACTACAATAAATATTAGCCCATGGTTATTGTGGCCTAGTTTTAAAAAATACGTTATTGCAGCCACTAGCTAACCGCGGAAAAAGAACTGCAATGACTACAAGCAAACAAATAAACAAGACAACAAGGAAATAAATAAGCAAGCAACTAACGCTAGGCTATCACGGCTATTACACATATTACATCCACTGGGCATCAAAGTTCGCCACCAGTTCAAATATAGGGAACAAAGCAGCAGATCATATACACTGGTTGTCAAAGTTGGCGACCAGCGCAAATAAACGCCGCAGCAAAACAAATCCAGAACTGAACCCACTTCAGAAGATCTCAAGAAACAATATCCTGGGTACCCATAATGCTGGCAAGATGCTTAGCAAGCTCTTTCTCTTGTTTGGCGCTTAAATCCTCCAGCGCTTGCTGTTGAACCAGAAAATATGCATCTGAATTCTGCAGGGACTTCCTCAGTCCTTCAGCTTCCTGTCGCAACACATCTAATCGATGTCTTTCAACTTGAAGTTGAGACTCAAGAAGACGAACTGATTTAGGCAGCGAGTTCGAAGAGCTTGTGCCAGCAGTAGTGGCCAGTAACTCGAACACTACATCAAGACAGGACTTTTGGGTTCCCTCACTGTCGTCAAGATAGTTTTTATCAGCTTTCCTGGAGACCAACAGGGATGTCTCACTATCTTGAACCCTATCTGCATTACTTCCTTTACCATTGGATAACGTGGTACTGTTCTCCAATATTTTGTCCGCATTCTAAAAGAGAAACAAGTAGACACATCACATGTTTACCATGTTGTATATGAAACTCATTTTGGTAAATGAGTTCAGTAGTAAAGTGGACAGGATAACAACATGAAACAAACATATATCTATGTACCATGGTCACTTTATGGTCTATATCATTCTAGTTTTTGTTGCCAAATCAAGATAGAGACACAGTTCAAATAATATTTGTTCAAGACAAAGCAGAATAGACAGAATATAAGTGTGGGTAACTATAGAGCAATAACAACACTTGTAATGTGCATGACATGAGAACATAACTGTTTATTCAATTGAAACTGAAATCAACATAGAGCAGGTTACAACAGCAAACCAGTTAAAGAAACAGGTTTAAAACATACCTGTTGCGCCATTGGAGTTTCAATTCCATCCTTCAAATTTGAAAATAGTTGGTATGAGTAAATACAGTAATGCAAGAGCAAAGGAGTATGAACCATAGCTACAGAACCTGACCTAAGAACAAATCTTCTTCTCCTTTAAGTGTTAAGTTGGGGTTCGGAGTGGTGGTCCTCGTGCTTTGGGCACTGCAGTTCCCTTACTAACTGCTCGTGTTTGGGTGCTCTGTGGTGGAGACGGTGCTATGTCAACTGGAACTGGGTTACTATCTGCCGGGGTTGGGGTTAGAAGGGGTGTAGCTGGTTCTCTGTCCAACTGGGTAGGGGTACAATCTGCGAGAGTCTAGGTTATGTGTGGTGGATCTGGTCCTTGGGCAAGTACAACCGTGGTTCTATTTGCATCAACTGGTAGCACTATCTTTTCTGAAGACCGTGTTATTACTCCCTTAGATACTGCCATCACGCTCTCCAATTCAAATGGCTGATAAACAAGAAAAGTAATTGAAAGTATAGACATTGTATGATAGACAGGTGCAATGGATATTGGGGAATAAAAGAGGGCATGAAATAATTCATATTTATGTTGTCTAACCAAACAGGATAGCATGACACAATTTCACATATATGATGGCTAACTAAACAGGATAGCATGACACAATTTCACATTATGATGGCTAACTAAAAAAGATGGAAAGACATAGTTCAAAATATGAGACTATGTAAACAGGATGACATGACATAACTATATAATGTGTTTATTAAATAGGTTGGCATGCCATAACTCACATACATTCACGGATAGAATGCCATAATTCAAAATATGATGACTGTAAACACTAAACAGGATGAGATGATATAACTATATGATGTCTTTATTAAATGGGTTGCCATGCCATAATTCAGATAGATGATGTGTATGTACTATGTAAACATGATGGCATGATATAATTCAAATATATAATTCATATAGTAAGCAAGTAAGCAGATGGCAATCCATATATGATGTAAAAACTAAGCATGCATGACATGCGTAATATAACCCTGCCAAGTTTGAGCATAGACCTCAGGGGGGAAATAGGACTGGTCATCAGTCTCTGAATCCTCCTCTGAGGAGCTCTCTATAACCAGCAAGATGTCTGCTTCAGCAGGTAGCATTGTTTGCTCTGAATACCTTGTTTTCACTCCAGATACTTCCATCACCGCTTCAAATGGCTGATGCACAGGAAGAGTAGTTGAATATACAAACGTTGTCGACAAATGGAACACGTAATACAAAAAATTGATAGCATGATATAATTCACACACATGATGATTGGCTAAACAGCATGGCATTGCATAATTCACATACATAATGCCTTTGCAACAAGATAGCATTGTATAATTCACATATATAATGTCTTGCAACAAGATGGCAATGCATAATTCACATATATGGTAATTAGACACTGAACAGGTGGCATTCACACAAAGCATGTCTAAACTAATCAAATGACATAGCAATGCGAGACACCATACACACGATATGAGCAACATAACCCTGCCAAGTTAGAGCATACACCTCAGGGGGGGGGGGGAATAGGACTGGTCATCTATCTCTGAATCCTCCTCTGAGGAGCTACCTGTAACCAGCGAGATATGCGCTTCGTCAGATAGCATAGTCTGCTCTGAAGACATTGTTTTCACTCCAGAATTTGCCATCACCGTGTCAAATGGCTGATGCACATGAAGAGCAGTTGAATGTACTAACATTGTTGACAAATGTAATATGTAACGAAAAAAAGGATGGCCTGATATAATTTACATATAAGATGACTGGCTAAGCAGGATGGCATTGCAAAATTCACATATATGATGCCTGGCTAAACAAGATGGCGTTGCATAATTCACATAAACGATGAATAAACTAAACAGATGGCATTCGCACAAAGGATGTCTAAACTAAGTAGATGACATATTTGATGTATAAAGTAAGCAACGCAAGACACCATATGCATGATATAACCAACATCAGCATGCCAAGTTAGAGCGAAGACCTCAGGGGGTAAATAGGAGTTGTCTTCTCCTTCTGAATCCCCCTCAGAACAGATATCTTCCTCTCTATTACAATCCGAAATGCGTGGAGGGGGGGCTGCCTTTGCGCCTACCATGGAGCGACGTCTGCATGAAATTTTATTGCCACGCAAGGCTCTTCTCTTTTGCTCTACATGTTCAGTTCCATTGTTTACAATAACTGTCATGCATAGGAATAAAACATAGTGAGATTATGTAAGGAGTGCATGCAGAAATCCAGAGTGATGGTAGCAACCTGTGGATAGACCCAAAACCAATAATAGCAGGCAGATAATGGCTTCAGTTAAAAAATACAGATAATGGCTTCTTTACTGTTTGTTTGCCACCCAACATGAAACTCATAGTAGACACCGGAGATTAACCAGATAGTAGAGAGATACTATTGATAGCGGCCCCGATATGTACCCCACAACCATTTAAAAACTCAAGTTTGACCATTAGTTTGGAGCTGACTCAGAGCCTAATCGGTGAACAGGACGATAAAATAGCATGTAATATTAAGAGATGCATAACATAAGCAGACACGAAAGAGTGCGACCTCTCTTGCGGACCCGTGTAGTCCTCGAGGTCATCTGCTCGGTTGATGATGGTGATGCAGTTTTCATGGCTGCCAGCGGCGGGGAAGAAGATCTGAGGCGGCGAAAGACAGTCTGGAGGCCGAATCCCTGCTGTGCTGGACCCTTCTGTCGTTGGAGGAGCTGAGCTGGGGTGGACGACGACGCAACAGGAGTGGGACAAACCACGCAAGGTTTTCTTTGACAACTATCTGTAAGAGAAGTAATTCTGTAAGGGCTCGTTTGAATTGTAGGATTCCAACAATGCAGGGATAGGAAATAGACAGGAATGGGATAGGAATGCATGTGCAAAACAGAGAATTTAAAAACACAGGATTTCTGCCAATCTGGGGGTTTGATTCACAACAATTGGAAGATCACAGGATGCAAAGAAGCATGGTGAGATTAAGTCAAACCACAATAAAATGTAATGCTATTATGCTACTATCTCTTAGTCTTGTGCTTCATGAATAGGAATTTGAAAAGGAGGACAAGTGAAAATTAATATTCCTACGTTTTTTCTTTCAAGGAGACACTAAAGGAACAAATCCGTGTGCTCAGTGGACAATATATATAACATGTAGCGTAAAAAAGAGATGCAACAAGTGTACAACGTCTTTGGCGAAGCCATGTCGATCTCAGCGTGATTGGGTTGGCCGGTGAGGATGCTCCGGCTGACTTTGCTGTCGGAGGAGGGGAAGAAGATCTTAGGTGTCTGGAGATGGAGCCCGAGGTACTGCTCCGCTGTGATGGAGGGTTTCGTCGTTGGAGCAGCTTCGGTGAGTTGTACGACGCCGAGGCTGAAGAAGGACAAGAGAGACAACGAACAACGTTAACCTGAGTGGAATTCTAATAGCACCTCCAATACATGACGTAAAATACATAACCACAAGGTGCTAGATCTAAAATACATCAGCCGCTCATCTCTGAACTTAACTGTCGAAACTGAACTTTACTGTCGAAACTGAACTTAACTGTCGAAACTGAACTTAACTCTCGAAACTGAATTTTGCTGTCGAAACTGAATTTTGCTGTCGAAACTGAACACACTAGCAAGGTGAGGCTACACGTCGGTCGACTGACTTTTTCATCTCTGGTCAGTCGATTTTGCAACCGTTGGATACGAAATCAAGGGCCTGCGGTTCATCTTCAACCTCCACCCCCCTGAGCCGCCAGCCACCACCGGCCAAACAGCAGCCCCCCGCCGCCCGCGGCTGGTAGTGCGCCGCCCCGCCCGCCCCGAAAACACTCCCCACCGTCGGTCCGCCGCCGCCCCGGCCATCCCTCTAGGCCCCCCCGTGCCGAGTTTTTTCTCCAGCGATCCCCACGCCACCGCCCCGTCAATGCCCCGCCACCACCGGCGACCACCGCCCCCATCCTGAACCCTAAGATAGATAGTGGGGTACC